>NC_053023.1:624919372-625139690 GCF_003073215.2 Triticum urartu
ATGGATCCAAATCAGCCCCTTACGAAGCAACGCATAAACTAGGGTTTAAGCTTCTGTCACTCTAGCAACCCATCATCTACTTATTATTTCACAATGCCTTCCTCTAGGCCCAAATAATAGTGAAGTGTCATGTAGTCGACGTTCACATAACACCACTAGAGGAAAGACAACATACATCTCATCAAAATATCGAACGAATACCAAATTCACATGACTACTAATAGCAAGACTTCTCCCATGTCCTCAGGAACAAACATACTACTCACAAAGCATATTCATGTTCATAATCATAGGGGTATTAATATGCATATAGGATCTGAACATATGATCTTCCACCAAATAAACCAACTAGAATCAACTACAAGGAGTAATCAACACAACTAGCAACCCACAGGTACCAATCCCGGACTTAGAGACAAGAATTGGGTACAAGAGATGAACTAGGGTTTGAGGGGAGATGTTGATGGAGATCGCCCTCTCCCGATGAGAGGAGTGCTGGTGATGACAATGGCGATGATTTCCCCCTCCCGGAGGGAAGTTTCCCCGGCAGGACAGCTCCGCCGGAGCCCTAGATTGGTTCCGCCAAGGTTCCACCTTGTGGCGGAGGAGTCTCGTCCCGAAAGTTGGCTTATGATTTTTTCCTCATCGCAGGACTCCATATAGCAGAAGATGGGCATCAGAGGGCCACTAGGGGGCCCACGAGGCAGGGGGCGCACCCCCCACACTCGTGGGCAGGGTGTGGCCCTCCTCCGGAACTTCTTGCGATTAGTATTTTTTTACATATTCTGAAAATGACTTCCGTGAAGTTTCAGGACTTTTGGAGCTGTGCAGAATAGGTCTCTATTATTTGCTCCTTTTCCAGCCCAGAATCCCAGTTGCCAGCATTCTCCCTCTTTATGTAAACCTTGTAAAATAAGAGAGAATAGGCATAAGTATTGTGACATAATGTGTAATAACAGCCCATAATGCAATAAATATCGATATAAAAGCATGATGCAAAATGGACGTATCGAAGTCCCGTAGCATGCACGTATGGTAACCGTTGTGTAACAAATTTGAAGCATGAGGTGTTTCTTTGATTGTCCTCCTTATGAGTGGCGGTCGGGGACGAGCGATGGTCTTTTCCTACCAATCTACCCCCCTAGGAGCATGCGCGTAGTTCTTGGTTTTGATGACTTGTTGATTTTTGCAATAAGTATATGAGTTCTTTATGACTAATGTTGAGTCCATGGGTTATACGCACTCTCACCCTTCCATCATTGCTAGCCTCTTCGGTACCGTGCATTGCCCTTTCTCACCTCGAGAGTTGGTGCAAACTTCGCCGGTGCATCCAAACCCCGTGATATGATACGCTCTATCACACATAAGCCTCCTTATGTCTTCCTCAAAACAGCCACCATACCTACCTATTATGGCATTCCCATAGCCATTCCGAAATATATTGCCATGCAACTTTCCACCATTCCATTTATTATGACACGCTTCATCATTGTCATATTGCCTTGCATGATCATGTAGTTGACATCGTATTTGTGGCAAAGCCATCGCTCATAATTTTTTATACATGTCACTCTTGAATCATTGCCCATCCCGGGACACCGCTGGAGGCATTCATATAGAGTCATATTTGGTTCTCGTATTGAGTTGTAATTTTTGAGTTGTAAATAAATAGAAGTGTGATGATCATCATTATTAGAGCATTGTCCCGTGTGAGGAAAAAAAGAGAACGGTCAAATAAAAAAAGAGAAGGCCCAAAAAAGAGAGAAAAAGAGAGAAGGGACAATGTTACTATCCTTTTTCCACACTTGTGCTTCAAAGTAGCACCATGATCTTCATGATAGAGAGTCTCTTATTTTTTCACTTTCATATACTAGTGGGAATTTTCATTATATAATTTGGCTTGTATATTCCAACAATGGGCTTCCTCAAAATGCCCTAAGTCTTCGTGAGCAAGCAAGTTGGATGCACACCCACTTAGTTTCTTTTGTTGAGCTTTCATACATTTATAGCTCTAGTGCATCTGTTGCATGGCAATCCCTACTCCTCGTATTGACATCAATTGATGGGCATTTCCATAGCCTGTTGATTAGCTGAGTTGATGTGAGATTTTCTCTTTTTTTGTCTTCTCCACACAACCTCCATCATCATATTCCGTTCCACCTATAGTGCTATGTCAATGGCTCGCGCTCATGTATTGCGTGAAATTTGAAGAAGTTTGAGAATGCTAAAGTATGAAACAATTGCTTGGCTTGTCATCGGGGTTGTGCATGATGGGAGCATTTTGTGTGAGGAAAATGAAGCATGGCCAAACTATATGATTTTGTAAGGATGAGCTTTCTTTGGCTATGTTATTTTGAGAGGACATAATTGCTTGGTCAGTATGCTTGAAGTATTATTGATTTTATGTCAATAGTAAACTTTTGTCTTGAATCTTATGAATTTGAATATTCTTGCCACAATATAGATGATTACATTGATGAATATGTTAGGTAGCATTCCACATCAAAAATTCTGTTTTTATCATTTACCTACTCGAGGACGAGCAGGAATTAAGCTTGGGGATGCTTGATACATCTCCAATGTATCTATAATTTTTGATTGTTCCATGCTATTATATTATCCATCTAGGATGTTTTATATGCATTTATATGCTATTTTATATGATTTTTTGGACTAACCTATTAACCTAGAGCCTAGTGCCAGTTTCTGTTTTTTTCCTTGTTTTTGAGTTTTACAGAAAAGGAATACCAAACGGAGTCCAACTGACGTGCCAATTTTTGATGGTTTTTTATGGACCAAAAGAAGCCCCCGGAGTAAAAGAGTTGGACCAGAAGAGTCCCGAGCCATCCACGACGGTGAAGGGCGCGCCCCTATCTCGTGGACGACTCGGAGACCCCCCCTGACTTGTTCCCGGCGCCAAAAATTCCTATAAATACCGAAACCTCCAGAAAATAACCTAGATCAGGAGTTCCGCCGTCTCAAGCCTCTGTAGCCACCAAAAACCAATCGGGGCCCTGTTTCGACACCCTGCAGGAGGGGGAATCCCTCACCGGTGGCCATCATCCCGGCGCTCTCCATGACGAGGAGGGAGTAGTTCACCCTCGGGGCTGAGGGTATGTACCAGTAGCTTTGTGCTTGATCTCTCTCTCTCTCGTGTTCTTGATATGGCACGTTCTTGATGTATCGCGAGCTTTGCTATTATAGTTGGATTTTATAATGTTTCTCCCCCTCTATCTCCTTGTGATGAATTGAGTTTTCCCTTTGAAGTTATCTTATCGGATTGAGTCTTTAAGGATTTGAGAACACTTGTTGTATGTCTTGCATGTGCTTATCTGTGGTGACAATGGGATATTCACGTGATCCACTTGATGTATGTTTTGGTGATCAACTTGCAAGTTCTGTGACCTTGTGAACTTATGCATAGGGGTTGGCACACGTTTTGATCTTGACTCTCCGGTAGAAACTTTTGGGCACTCTTTGAAGTTCTTGGTGTTGGTTGAATAGATGAATATGAGATTGTGTGATGCATATCGTATAATCATACCCGCAGATACTTGAGGTGACATTGGAGTATCTAGGTGACATTAGGGTTTTGGTTGATTTGTGTCTTAAGGTGTTATTTTACTACGAAATCTAGGGCTGTTTGTGACACTTATGGGAATAGCCCAATTGATTGATCGGAAAGAATAACTTTGAGGTGGTTTCGTACCCTACAATAATCTCTTCGTTTGTTCTCCGCTATTAGTGACTTTGGAGTGACTCTTTGTTGCATGTTGAGGGATAGTTATATGATCTAATTATGTTATCCTTGTTGAGAGAACTTGCACTAGTGAAAGTATGAACCCTAGGCCTTGTTTCGAAGCATTGCAATACCATTTGTGCTCACTTTTATCATTAGTTACCTTGCTGTTTTTATATTTTCAGATTACAAAAACCTATATCTATCATCCATATTGCACTTGTGTCACCATCTCTTCGCCGAACTAGTGCACCTATACAATTTACCATTGTACTGGTTGTATTGGGGACACAAGAGACTCTTTGCTATTTGGTTGCAGGGTTGTTTGAGAGAGACCATCTTCATCCTACGCCTCCCACGGATTGATGAACCTTAGGTCATCCACTTGAGGGAAATTTGCTATTGTCCTACAAACCTCTGTACTTGGAGACCCAACAACATCTACAAGAAGAAGGTTGCGTAGTAGACATCAGTCACCTCAAGTATTCATACCACAAGACATATATCATGCGTTCTCATCTCTGAATATTCAATCCGACATGACAAAACTTCAAAGGGTAAAGATTCAATTCATCACAACAAGAGTATAGAGGGGAGAAACATCATATGATCCGACTATATTAACAAAGCCCATGATATAGATCACGAGAGAGAGAGAGAGATTAAACACATAGATACTCGTACAAACCCTCAGCCCCGAGGGTGGACTACTCCCTCCTCATCATTGTGGTCACCGGGATGATGAAGATGGCCACCGGAGATGATTCCCTCCTCCGGGAGGGTGCCGGAACGGGTCTAGATTTGTTTTCGGTGGCTACGGAGCCTTGCAGTGGCGGAACTTCTGATCTAGGTTAACCCCAAAGGGTTTCAGAATATTTGGGAATTTATAGTGCAAAGAAGGGGTGCGGGAGGCTACCGAGATGGGCACAACCCAACAGGGCGCGCCAGCTTGGCGCGCCTAGGTGGGTTGTGCCCCCCTCAGGGCACCCCCCTTGGTGCTGCTTTGGCCCATCGGGAGTCTTCTGGCCCATAAAAAATCCACAAAAATTTTCATGGTGTTTGGACTCCCTTTGATATTGATTTTCTGCGATGTAAAAAACAAGCAAAAAACAGCAACTGGCACTAGGCATTGGGTCAATAGGTTAGTCCCAAAAAATGATATAAAGTTGCTATAAAATGATTCTAAACATCCAAGAATGATAATATATTGGCATGAATACTTCATAAATTATAGATGCATTGGAGACGTATCAACACCCAAAGAGTACTAAGGTGTGATCATGTTTTTCTTGTGAAAGAAGTTTAGTCAATGGGTCTGCCACATTCAGAGCCGTATATATTTTGTAAATTGTTTATGTCTACAATGCTCTGCATGGAGCTACTCTAGCTAATTGCTCCCACTTTCAATATGTATCCAGATTGAGACTCAGAGTCATCCGGATCGGTGTAAAAGCTTGCATCGACGTAACTCTTTACGATGAAATCTTTATCACCTCCATAACCGAGAAATGTTTCCTTAGTCCTCTTAGGTAACTAAGGATAACTTTGATCGCTGTCCAGTGGTCCACTCCTGGATCACTATCGTACCCCCTTGCCAAACTCATGGCAAGGTACACAATAGGTCTAGTACACAGCATAGCATACTCTATAGAACCTATGGTTGCGGCATAGGGAATGATTTTCATTCTCTTTCTATTTTCTGCCGTGGTCGGGTTTTGAGTCTTACTCAACTTCATACCTTACAACTCAGTCAAGAACTCCTTCTTTGACTGATCCATTTTGAACTCCTTCAAAAACTTATCAAGGTATGTACTCATCGAAAGTCTTATCAAGCGTCTTGATCTATCTTTATTCCCAATATGTAAGTAGCTTCACTGAGGTCTTCCATTTAAAATTTTTTTAATCAAGTATCCTTTTATGCTATCCAGAAATTTTGTATTATTTCCAATCAACAATATGTCATCCACATATAATATCAGAAATGCTACAGAGCTCCCACTCACTTTCTTGTAAATACAGGATTCTCCAAAATTCTATATAAAACCATATGCTTTGATCACACTATCAAAGCGTATATTCCAACTCCGAGATGCTTGCACCAGTCCATAAATGGATCGATGTAGCTTACACACTTTGTCAACAGCTTAAGGATCGACAAAACCTTCTGGTTGCATCATATACAACTCTTCTTTAATAAATCCATTAAGGAATGTAGTTTTGACTTCCATTTGCCAAATTTCATAAAATGCGGCAATTGCTAACATGATTCGGGTAGACTTTAAGCATCGATACGAGTGAGAAAATCTCATCGTAGTTAACACCTTGAACTTGTCGAGAACATTTTGCGAAAATTCGAGCTTTGTAGATAGTAACACTACTATTAGCGTCCGTCTTCCTCTTGAAGTTCCATCTATTCTCAATGGCTCATCGATCATCGGGAAAGTCAATCAAAGTCCATACTTTGTTTTCAACATGGATCCTATCTCAGATTTCATGGCCTCAAGCCATTTATCGGAATCTGGGCTCATCATCGCTTCCTCATAGTTTGTAGGTTTGTCATGGTCTAGTAACATGACTTCCAGAACAGGATTAACGTACCACTCTGGTGCGGAACGTGCTCTGGTTGACCTACGAGGTTTGGTAGTAACTTGATCAAAAGTTTCATGATCATTATCATTAGCTTCCTCACTAGTTGGTGCAGGCATCACGAGAATGGTTTTCTGTTATGAGCTACTTTCCAATTCGAGAGAAGGTACAATTATCTCATTAAGTTCTACTTTCCTCCCACTCACTTCTTTCAAGATAAACTCCTTCTCAAGAAAGGACCCATTCTTAGCAACAAAGATATTGCCTTCGGATATGTGATAGAAGGTGTGCCCAGCAGTTTCTTTTGGGTATCCTATAAAGTCGCACTTCTCCGATTTGGGTTCGAGCTTATCAGGCTGAAACTTTTCACATAAGCATCGCAACCCCAAACTTTAAGAAATCACAGATTAGGTTTGTTGCCAAACCATAGTTCATACGGTGTCATCTCAACGGATTTAGATGGTGCCCTATTTGTCATGAATGCAGTTGTCTCTAATGCATAACCCCAAAACGATAGTGGTAAATCGGTAAGAGACATCATAGATCGCACCATATCAAATAAAGTACGGTTACGACGTTCGGACAAACCACTACACTATGGTGTTCCAGGTGGCGTGAGTTGTGAAACTATTCCACATTGTTTTAAATGAAGGCCAAACTCATAACTCAAATATCCGCCTCTGCGATCAGATCGTAGAAACTTTATTTTCTTGTTACGATAATTCTCCACTTCACTCTAAAATTCTTTGAACTTTTCAAATGTAACAGACTTGTGTTTCATCAAGTAGATATACCCATATCTGCTCAAATCATATGTGAAGGTGAGAAAATAATTATACCCGCTGCGAGCCTCAACACTCATCAGACCGCATACATCGGTATGTATTATTTCCAACAAGTCAGTGGCTCGCTCCATTGTTCCGGAGAACGGAGTTTTAGTCATCTTGCCCATGAGGCATGGTTCGCAAGTATCAAATGATTCAAAATCAAGTGATTCCAAAAATCCATCTGTATGGAGTTTCTTCATGTGCTTTACACTAATATGACCAAAACGGCAGTGCCACAAGTATGTTGCACTATCATTATCAACTTTGCATCTTTTCGCATCAATATTATGAACATGTGTATCACTACGATCGAGATTCAATAAACCATTTATATTGAGTGTATGACCATAGAAGGTTTTATTCATGTAAACAGAATAACAATTATTCTTTGACTTAAATGAATAATCGTATTGCAATAAACATGATCCAATCATATTCATGCTCAACGCAAACACCAAGTAACATTTATTTTAGGTTCAACACTAATCCCGAAGGTAAGGGGAGTGTGTGATTGTGATCTTATCAACCTTGGAATCACTTCCAACACACATTGTCACCTCGCCCTTAACTAGTATCTGTTCATTTTGCACCTCCCGTTTCAAGTTACAAATCTTAGCAACTGAACCGGTATCAAATACCTATGGGATACTATGAACACTAGTAAAGTACACATCAATAACATGTATATCAAATATACCTTTGTTCATTTTGCCATCCTTCTTATCCGCCAAATACTTGGGGCAGTTCCACTTCAAGTGACCAGTCCCTCTGGTGTAGAAGCACCCAGTTTCAAGCTTGGGTCTAGATTTGGGCTTCTTCCCGGGAGTGACAACTTGCTTGCCATTCTTCTTGAAGTTCCCCTTCTTTCCCTTGCCCTTTTTCTTGAAACTAGTGGTCTTGTTAACCATCAACACTTGATGCTATTTCTTGATTTCTACCTTCGCCGATTTCAGCATCGTGAAGAGGTTGGGAATCATTTTCGTCATCCCTTGCATATTATAGTTCATCACGAAGTTCTAGTAACTTGGTGATTATGACTAGAGAACTCTGTCAATCACTATCTTATCTGGAAGATTAACTCCCACTTGATTCAAGTGATTGTAGTACCCAGACATTCTGAGCACATGCTCACTGCTGAGCTATTCTCCTCCATCTTGTAGGAAAAGTACTTGTGAGAGGTCTCGTACCTATAAAGCATGGGCATGAGTCTGAAATACTGTTCTTAGCTCTTGGAACATATCATATGATCCATGGCATTCAAAACATATTTGAAGTCCCGGTTCTAAGCCATAAAGCATGGTGCACTAAACTATCAAGTAGTCATCATACCGAGCTTGTCAAACATTCATAACGTCTGCATCTGCTCTGGTAATAGGCCTGTCACCTAGTGGTGCATTAAGGACATAATTCTTCTGTGCAGTAATGAGGATAATCCTCAGATCACGGACCCAGTCCACATCATTGCTACTATCATCTTTCAACTTAGTTTTCTCTAGGAACATATCAAAAATAAAATAGGGGAGCTATACGCGAGCTATTGATCTACAACATAGATATGCAAAAAACTATCAGGACTAAGTTCAATTAATCATATTACTTAAAAACTCCCACTTAGATAGACATCCCTCGAGTCATCTAAATGATCACGTGATCCATATCAACTAAACCATGTACGATCATCACATGAGATGGAGTAGTTTTCAATGGTGAACATCTCTATGTTGATCATATCTACTATATGATCCACGTTCGACCATTCGGTCTCAGTGTACCGAGGCCATATCTGCATATGCTAGGCTCGTCAAGTTTAACCAGAGTATTCTACACGTGCAAAACTGGCTTGCACCCATTGTATGTGAACGTAGAGCTTATCACACCCGATCATCATGTGGTGTCTCGGCATGACGAACTATAGCAACGGTGCATACTCAGGGAGAACACTTATACCTTGAAATTTAGTGAGGGGTCATCTTATAATGCTACCACCGTACTAAGCAAAATAAGATGCATAAAAGATAAACATCACATGCAATCAAAATATGTGACATGATATGGCCATCATCATCTTGTGCCTTTGATCTCCATCTCCAAAGCACCGTCATGATCTCCATCGTCACCGTATTGACACCTTGATCTCCATCGTAGCGTCGTTGTCATCTCGCCAACTATTGCTTATACGACTATCGCTACGACATAGTGATAAAGTAAAGCAATTACATGGTGATTGCATTTCATACAATAAAGCGACAACCATAAGGCTCCTGCCAGTTGCTGATAACTTCTACAAAATAGGATCATCTCATACAATAACATATATCACATCATGCCTTGACCATATCACATCACAACATGCCCTGCAAAAACAAGTTAGACGTCCTCTACTTTGTTGTTGCAAGTTTAACATGGCTGCTACGGGCTTCCAGCAAGAACCGTTCTTACCTACGTATAAAAACCACAACGATTTTTTGTCAAGTGTGTTGTTTTAACCTTCAACAAGGACCGGCCGTAGTCAAATTTGATTCAACTAAAGTTGGAGAAACAGACACCCGCCAGCCACCTGTGTGCAAAAGCACGTCGGTAGAACCGGTCTCATGAACGTGGTCATGTAATGCTGGTCCGGGCGCTTCATCCAACAATACTGCCGAATCAAAATAAAACGTTGGTGGTAAGCATATGATTATTATCACCCACAACTCTTTGTGTTCTACTCATGCATATCATCTACGCATAGACCTGGCTCGGATGCCACTGTTGGGGAACGTAGCATGCAATTTCAAAAAAAATCCTACGATCACACAAGATCTATCTAGGAGATGCATAGCAATGAGAGGGGGAGAGTGTGTCCACGTACCCTCGTAGACCGAAAGTGGAAGCATTAGTTTAACGCAGTTCATGTAGTCGAACATCTTCATGATCCAACCGATCTTAGTATCGAATGTACGGCACCTCCGAGTTCAGCACACGTTTAGCTCGATGATGTCCCTCGAACTCTTGATCCAGCAGAGGGTCGAGGGAGAGTTCCGTCAGCATGACGGTATGGTGACTGTGCTGGTGATGTGATCCGCGCACGGCTTCGCTTAAGCACTACGATGCTATGACCAGAGGAGTAAACTATGGAGGGGGGCACCTCACACGGCTAAGAGAACTATTGATGTTGTCTTTAGGGTGTGACAGTGTCCTGGACTAGGGGGTACTCACCACGTCGTCTCCCGATCAGTTAGATTGGGCCGAGGACCCCCATGACCGTATACTCATGGGCCAGTTCGGACAACCGATGTATACACAAGGAAGATTCCACAAGACTTGGTGATCAAGACAAGGACTCCTCCCCACAGGCGTATTCGACTAGGACTCTTGTTATCCTAGGCCTCTGGTGCATTATATAAACCGAGACTAGATCATTATGACATTACTCATCATACCTCTAGGGTTTGGACCACAATATATGATCTCGAGGTAGATCAACTCTATACTTGATACTTCATTGATTTAAACAAGAGCAGGACGTAGGGTTTTACCTCCATAGAGAGGGCCCAAACCTGGGTAAAAACACTCTGTTCATCGTCCCTGTTACCGTTGATCCTAAATCCACAGCTCGGGACCCCTACCCCGAGATCTGCTGGTTTTGACACCGACAATGGTGCTTTCATTGAGAGTTCCGCTGTGTGATCGGGAAAAGCATCAATGGCTCGCCTGCAGATCAACTGCCATGTCGACGTCTTCGTCGCCGCCTCGACTGATCACCTTGGCATGACCGAGGATTGTTCCCTACCTCCAAATCATCATGTTCGTACGAGGTCCTTCATCAACATCAACTCTGATCTCTATCAAGATCATCGAGGAATCATCCATGGAGCTCGGGGGCTCGACGTCAACATTGCCCTTGGGCAACCATGCTGTTTTTCCGAACAGCAAGCTTGTATCCGCTTCCACCACCTCCTTGAGTATCGCTTTGACGATTCCTTCAGTGGAATTGTGCGGAATTAAGTCTACAACAACCATGCTAAATTTCGTCGAGTTCCGATGGAGGAATCTCTGGCAATCTACGATATACCGGAGCCCTGTCAAATCTGGATGGGAATCTGGATGAGTTTAGTGCGTGGTCTCCAGAGCCCAGCTCGAAGGTCCTTTGTAAGATCCAACCATTCATCTGCTGTGGAATTCCCATATCTACCACCCTCCAAATTTCAGCTCGATCCGACGGTTCAAACTCCGGGAACCTTCCGATGAGTGGACCAATTTTCGGATCTGTTTTCTGCGCGAATATGAATCCGGCCGGAGTTCATGTTTCTTCATGAACGGGATATTAGACAACCCTTTTGAAGGAATTTTTTTCTAGGGTATTGTGCGTTGTTTTTAAACACGTACCCATTAAATTTTAAGACTCAACCAAGGTAATCTTCACCATCACGATGGTGTCAAACCAGTCCGGCAATATTGCTCCACGGCTGACGACCTGCGCTAGACACGTCGCCGCTTGGTTGAGCCGAGCTCAAATTCTTCGGATCATTATCTCGGCAAGCTGAACAAGAGTTCGGCATCGCGAAGGATAAATCATAACCAACATCGCTTCCCCACGGATTACACGGAGCGGGCACACCGGCATCGCCGCATGGTCACTTCATCAAGCCGGCATTGACCGCGTCACAAGTCACGACCTGCATCGGCATGGCCGCACTGTTGCTTCTTCAAACCGATGTCCATCATGCCAAACTGCTTCAACACCTCGGTTGACATGGCAGCTGCAACATCTCCTCACCGACCTGCTCTGTCATCTCGGCTGGACCGGGGACTTGGCTATTTCTTCATCAGCATACTCCGGTGAGTTCAGCGTCACCAGCTGACCAGCTTCGTCACGTTAGCTAGACCGAGGGCTTTGTCTCGGCAAGCCAATCTTTGTCAGCATCGCCATGCCGTTGCTTTATCGCCCATCAAGCAATGGGTGTGCGGATCGAGTCCCAATTTTGGGAGTCACCTTTCTTCGGATTGCAACAACGAATAAACCAGGTGCTATTAATCCTAGTAATTTTTGCTTGTTTGGGTTTATTTTTCACGAGGAATTATTACTCTGGTTTGTTCCATCATCTTTACACAGGTCTATCAAATGGTGGCCGCATTAACGACGGTCGCGTGGTGGTTCAGCTTTGCCACGTCTTTACCGCATCACGTCGATGCCCTGCATCGACATTGACTTCGGCGCCAAGACACATATCTTTAAAATAAATTATTTTGCGTAAATTAATTACGCGAGGATTTTTATATATTTATATTATTATTGTTGGACTACACTATTTTACATGTGTAGGTAATCGACTTCGACTGCGTCACGCGATCACTTTGGCAAGCCGACATCGTCGTCCCAATTGGCCTAAATCGGCTTGCGTGATCACCTTGTTGGTCAAATTGCCATACCGACATGTTGGTTGCCTCGGGACTTCGACATCGCTGAGGGAGATCTACCTCATCGAGTGTTCGGCACACATGCCATATTTCTTTTATTACTGACTTTGCATAAATTATTAATTATGCAACAATTTTTTTAATTTATTATTCTTACTACTATCTCCAGTTTGAACTATTTCTTGTGCATGGGTAAATGATCCGGGTCGGGCAGTGTTGTCACCTCGGCTTGATTGGGGCCTTCGTCCTCACTTCATTAAACCACGTCAGGGACTTCGGCGTCACTCTGCCGGACTGAATTGGACATGCTATGTCACCACTCCGTATTGTCGAGCTCTTCGCCCTGCCACCTCGGGACCGGCTTGGAGGCTGGGACCTCATCCCGCCGCAACCTCGGACCGCGTCATCAATGCCGAACATAATAAGAAGCTAAGTCACTTTTATGCTCAAAGTTTTAAATTTTTAAATTTTGTTCGGTTCGGCCAAGCATTATACTTTTTTGGCAAAGAGTTGTTTGTGAAAACTTCTTTGTCAAAACTTTGTTTGTGACACACAAATTCAAATACCTCGTTTACTTGGGGGCTTCCTTTATGAAGCCTTCCCTCTTGCATATGATTATACTTGTATGGCTTCGTTCCTTGTTCATGTATTACGCCACAATATGCACCATGTTGACTTAAGTGTTCTGCAAGCTGGGTTGCCTGGCTCATGTGCTTACCCCTACGTTCCCGATTGTTCGGCTAGGCGGTGAAGGGAGCACCTGTGTGATTGTTACTACCGGGTCATCCGAATTAGTACCTCAGACTGGGTGAAGCAGAAAGCTAGCGCTCTTATTGTTTTCAATCATGGTCGGCACACAACGAAACTCATGAGTACAAAAAATCTATTGCACAAGTCTCATAGTAACAATGAGCAACCGAATAAAGGTATCGGTGGGGGTACTATTTTCTTCGAAGATGCTTGTTACACTTCGTCAGTAATATAGCATAAGTTCCCTGAATGCGCTTTGTCTGTTACAGCCTTATGGCCTGATTGTCTGGTTATCGGAAACATCATCGATATTCTTGACAGGTGGAGTACATAACATATTTCGGCCCTTGATCGAAGAGGGAGAAGCCGTCGGTCAGTTAAGACGCGTTTAAAGTTCGGGTGAACACTGATATGATATAAGTACTTCGGTACATACAATCGTTATACATAAAATTATTTTCCCAAGTCACTTGGGGGCTCTTAAATTAGTATGAGCCGTTTTATGGTAAATGTGTTTTCTTCTTGGTCGTTGCAAAGTCTTTTTCTACCACTCCTTTTTCGACTCGGGTGTATGGTCAATAGCCGGATAGCCTTTCTTCTCTCTAAAATCCGCTCGAGTTTAGTTCGCTAAACTGGCCTCGGAGAAGTACTCCGCCTTCAGGATAAGGAGCTTGAAGCTGTCGGCTGACCCGCTTGAAGGTATTGAGATCGGATATGTCATGTTAACGTACGACAGAAGCACAATTTTTTCCTTTTCTTTTTTCTTGAATTTTCGGATTGGCACCGAACACTTGATCTAGTTCGGGCGTCAAGTTTTCACTGACGATTTTTGGTTTTCCAAGCCTCTGACACTTTTAAACTATTTGTGTGTTTCCAGCATAAGTCTCGCAGTGCAACGTCGGATACCTTTATATATTCGGCAAAACATTCTCGGGTATTGCTTTATATGCATCGATTTCGAATTGTGTCTTTGGTCAATAGTTGGTTTGCCCGGCTCCTGTGCTTGCCTCCTATGTTTCGCTTTGTTCGGCTAGGTGTGCAAAGGGAGAACCACTGCGATTGTGCGTCCAGCTAGCATGGTTAAGAGCCTCAGCAGAGAAAGCCGAAAACTGACTGTCACAATAAGTGTAAACTGTTTAGCGATTCGAGGACTGTGTTAAATTATAAGTTCGATAGAGGTCAACCCATGTTAAATGATGGTCCATTCATAACATTGACCAAAGTATTTATGGCTTGACCTCGACTGTCGCCGAACACTAACTGGGGGCTAGTAACTGGCCTCCCAACTTTAAGCTCCTATGACTAAGTGAAAGTTATAAAGCCTGCATATCTGATTGCCTCGTTTCCGCTAACACAACCACCTTCAGGCACCGATACGTCGGATAAGGGTTGTTTTGTTATCGCGAAAACACCCTGCGTAGCATCTACAAGGGGGTGGAAGCCGATCATGGGTTACTTTCAAATGATAAACGGTCGCAACAGAGTCAAAATAAACATATCATCTGTGTTTGTTTTAAATACAAGGGCTTCCTTCCGCAATCATCGTTATAAAGCCATAAATATGCATCAATTTGACTAAAGATTTTGGCCAAGCTGGGTTGCCTGGTGTCGGTGTCAAAACCGGCGGATCTCGGGTTGGGGGTCCCGAACTGTGCGTCTAAGGTCAATGGTAACAAGAGACAAGGGACATGATGTTTACCCAGGTTCGGGCCCTCTCTATGGAGGTAATACCCTACATCATGCTTGATTGATATTGATGAATATGAGTGTTACAAGAGTTGATCTACCTCGAGATCGTAGTGGCTAAACCCTAGAGGTCTAGCATGTATGGCTACGATAATGAGTCTCCCCTATCCGGACTAAGTCCTCCGGTTTATATAGACACCGAGAGGATCTAGGGTTACACAAGGTCGGTTACAAAGAAAGGAATCTACATATTCGGTCGTCAAGCTTGCCTTCCACGCCAAGGAGAGTCCCATCCGGACACGGGTACAGTCTTCGGTCTTCGTATCTTCATAGCCCATCAGTCCGGCCCATGGCTAATTGGCCGGACGCCCGTGGACCCCTTAGTCCTGGACTCCCTCATTAGCCCCTAAACCTGGCTTCAATGACAAGGTATCCGGCGCATAGTACTGTCTTCAGCATTGCAAGCTGGGTTCCTCCTTCCGAACTACAAAATAGTCTACGGACGAATTGATCATGTCCGGACCTGTAACACACAGCCGTAGAGAGTATAGTATTCCATGAATCCAATCTGCTGACAACTTTGGTAATGTGACGTCACGCTTCTCGATCATTATTTTGAACCGTTTCCTGTCCCGCCGTTCCATGTTTCGGGGCGTGGTTTTCATTGACACGTCTTGTCGAAGCAAAGATCGTGTCCCCTTAATAGCGGGATTTTCATCAATACGAGCATGGGTAACCCAACCGTCCTGCGGGAAAGATTCCTTAGGAATATGCGGGTTCTTAGGCATAGGAGGAGGCGTGCAATACCCATTGCCTTTATAAAGGAACTAAGGGCTGCCCTATTATGCCAAACCTCTCCTCAGCCTTCCCAACCTCGAGTTCTAGCACCCAAGGTTCGACTTCATTGTTTCAATCCTCCCCATCATGTTCGGACCCAGCTCTCAAGGCCGATGGGTGGCTTCCTCCGTTACAGAGGAGGATATCGCAAAGCTTCTGGCGGCCAGATATTTGACCGTGGAGGTCCACCACAGGCTTCCTGCTCAATGACAGGTTATTCCGACCCCCAGATCTGGCGAGAGGGTCGTATTCATCTCCCACTTCCTCCAGGGACTAGGGTTCGCTCTTCACCCCTTCGTCCGGGGACTAATGTTCTATTACGGACTAGATTTTCATGATCTAGCCCCGGACTCTATCCTCCATGTCTTGGCGTTTATCATTACATGTGAGGCCTTCCTCTGAATCCCCCCACACTTCGGCTTATGGCTCAAGACCTTCAGTGTGAAGCCGAAGGTAGTTAACGGGGAACAGGCGGAGTGCGGTTGTGTTGTTGTGAGAAAGCTTACCAACACTCTCTGGCCAAAAGGCTCTTTCACCAAAACCTCCCACCAATAGCAGTGAGAATGGTTTTATGTCACGGAACCCCGTAGCACCAAGTGGGCAGATATTCCTGTGTAACGTTCCGGCCCTCCACCACAGCTTGCATCATGGATTAACAAGCGGCTAGACTGGGGATCATTTGATGATGTGCTGACTCTACAGAGCCGCATCCGAGCCCTCCTTGAGAGAGAGATCGATCTTGTCAACATGATTCAAGTGATGCTAGTTTGCCGAATCCTGCCCTGCCAGCGCAGGTCTCACCGCATGTGGGAACTCAATCTGGAGGGAGCACGAACCGTCCAACACTTCTTCGACACTACACACGAAGGGATGTGGAAGTTGTTTCTTGGGAAGCTAAAACATTGGCCGGACACTACCGAATATGCTGGCCTTAACTACAACCATCTGGATACCCAGGTAAGCACTCTTCTTCCGAACACTTTGTAATTATGCATACCGTAATACGGTACTGAGCAGGCTACCTTTCTCTAGGGATGGATAAAGAAGGCGGAACTAATTATGTGTTTGGCCCCTCTGCCTAAAGGCCCAGCGAATCCTGTTTTAAAAGGATGCTAGCCCCGGCACCATACCAGATGCCTGTGAAAGGGGGCGAGCCGGAGAGTGGAAAGACGAAAGATGACCCCTATTCCAAGGGTACCTCAGACATTGTGTCCGGAGGAATCAAAATTCCCTCATCTGAAGACAAGAGTGAAGGGAGGGCCACCGTCTCCTCCCCTCATGGGAAGAAAAGAGCCGCCTCCAAAGATTGGAAGGAACAGGCTCCTAAGCGAGGCAAGATGCCTCAGGTGGGTGGCTCGAGCTTGGAGGACATCGAAGCGCAGTCTCATGACGAGGACAAGCCTCAGGTCACATCATAAGTGAACAAGGATGTTTTAAACATGTCCCTTTTTTATAATGCCTGGGATATATATTTTTTGCAGCTCAACACGCACTCTTCCTCAAAGATCCTCCTCCTTGGGGGACCTTCTCCCAGAGATGATGGAAAATGAGACACCCCCACTGGCCTCTCCGTCCAATAGGGCGGATGACTTCGAGGTGTCGTCGTGGAGGGTCTCCCCCGACCAACAAGTGGTACAAGGGATGATGAAGAAGTTACCCGAAGGTGATACTTCGGTGTCCCAGGGTCTGGGGAATAACAATGAGGGCCCCGAACAATCTGGTATACAGCCGGATACGAATGAACGGATCCCTTCAAAGGGTGGTCGTACTCCTACGGTGGCCACCGGAGACCCAGAGGCGCCGGATATCTTGACTAACATGCTGCGGCAGGCGTCCGTCTCACAGGAACATCGTACCTTGATGGGCACGGTGGTTGAAAAGGTCCTGTCCGCGAAGAGCGGATTGGATGAGGCATTTGCGAGCCTACTAAGAGACTTCGAGTTTGTACTATAATATGTACAATTGTGTTTTATTCGCAAAATATACCTGTGTATAGATAGTAGCCCCTGAGACTCGGGTTGGCTTCCCATGGGAGGCGAATGGAGGATCAATAAGAAATATTCAAGGACTAATCTGATTAATTTGAACACAGGCTGCTTCCCCCTGGCTACTTGCCAGACTATGGATATGGCCGAGCTGCAACGGAAACTTGATGTGGCCGGGGATGACGTTGCATTAATCAATATGCGTCTTGACGAATCGCAAGGTATGTATTTGGTGCAGCCCCTTCACATACATTGTTGTAATATTAGCATGATGCTGAAAGTTATATACTGTAATATGCTTGGCTGCAGATGGTGGTGCCACCATTGAAATTCTTCGGGCAGAGCTCTCCCGGGCCAAGGAGCAGGCCCGGTGTAGTAATGCGGCTGCCGAAAAGGCATCGACTGAGTTAAAAGCCGAACGAGCCGCTCGGCGTCAAGACAAGGAGAAGATATCCACGATGGCGCTCGAACTAAAAAATGCTGCTAGCCGCTGTGAAGTCCTTGAGAAGGAGAATCAAGCCAAGAAGGCTGAAATTGATAAGGCCTTACGAGAGGCGAGAGAAGCGCAGTCTGAATCCAGAGCCGCTCGTGAGGAGATCCGGCAAGCTAGGGAGATTGCGGCTGGTGAGCCATTTTTGCTGCAGACTAAGTTCGGTGATCCGAACTATGCTCAGCTTAACCAATTGTGGAGTTCTCCGGATGAGTTTTTAGACTTGCTGAAGAGTTCTTCCGATGCAGCACAGTTTTACCACGCGCGAGAGGGGTATGCAACGGAGAAGCTTTTCTGGTCACAATTCAGCGCGTCGAAGCGTCCCCTTTTGCTGAATGAGCAGATGTCCCAGTGGGCCGAGCTTCATTGGATATCCGGCGCTGCCATGAAGGATGTCATAATCCGGTTATGGCCAACTGATCCTGTTCCGAATAGCTACTTCGGCTTGGTGCAGTGGCTCGTTGACGCGGTGCCACATATCGACGTCGTGAAGCGGTCGGTGTGCATCGAGGGTGCACGGATGGCCTTTGCCCGAGTCAAGACATTCTGGGGGAAGATGAAGGCCACTAATATTGTGGTGAGGAGTCCACCCAAGGGCAAGGACCGCCATGAACCGGAGCATTATTTTGAAGACGTCCTAGTGGCCGCCCGCTTGATAGAGGGCCAATGCTCGAAAGACATAATGTTCGAGTGAGGTGTATGAAATTGTACAATACAATTTTATAGTTAATATGCTTTTATATATTGCTCGAAAGTTTGCATTCCTCCTATGCGGCCATTTTAATATAATCTAAAAGTTTTCCAGTCCTCGGCTTCAGCCCCCTCGTAGGAAGTATGGGGGTGTTCGGAAAAGCATTTGATCACTCTTGACCCAACCTCTTGGTCCGTGAAGGAGGTGTCAATGCGGCGAACCAGGCAACAAGACTATAGGGCGTTAACACTTTCACTTAGCCATAGGAGTTTTATGGTGGGTCTACGACATAGCCCCTGGTATGTATGCGGCTTATTCATACAACGCTTGTACATATTTGACCGAAAAGAGGTCCTTCATGTGACACAGAGGAATCGATAGAGATTTCTATAAATCATCGAGTGGTTGACCAGCTCTCGCCGCATCATGACAGTCAGTTTTCGGCTTTCTCTACTGAGGTGCTGATCCAGGTGAACCGGCAGCACAATCGCAGTAGTTCTCCCTTTACTACCCTAGCCGATAGAGCGGAACGTAGGATAGCAAGCACAGGAACCGGGCAACCCAACTATTGACCCAAGACATGATTCGGAGCTGATGCATATAAGGCCAAACTCGTGACGCCGAAGTACGCTGTAAAAGTTGTTCGGACTTTTTTGGCAACTCATTTGTTCCCGTACCGAGCTCCTGGCAAGTTAAGCCCGGGGTATATCTGCGAGCAACCGTAGAGGGCGTATTCATTTGCGGAAAGACGCAGATGATTAATTCAGGTAATGTGAACTGGGACCTGAGCGATATGCCAAAGATTACTTGATATATATAAAGGCCATGACCTTGGCTATTTGATATGCCCTGGGTCGAAGGCAGAGGAAAAAGGCATGTTACAGGCTCGAAAAAAGAGTGCAGCCTACAAAAAGTTATTTTTGGACCTCCTGTCGCACGTTTGCGCCGCCTATCCTCGGCAAGGGGAATCCTTGAAGGAAGTAGCCCCGTAGGTGAGTGTACGGATCCAAACTCCGATGGAGTCGGTCTTAGATGTTTCTCCTTTGCGCCACCTGTTTTTAAGAGATAATGAAGAAGGAAAAAGGAAAGTAAATAAAAATATTACCGGAGTGCTTGAAGACTTGTCCGTATTATGCTTCCGCCAATGCCCATGGTATTTTAAGTGCGTAGTTATGTATGCGCGGAATAGTTTTAACAGGTATATGAGATGGGCGACAGAAGCTGAACTGCTATTTCTGATCCGGAGTTGACCGATCTTCGGGGGGAAGTTGCTTCTCACCCCCGGCATTTAGCTGGTGAACCACTCTATCGTCCCTATTGCCTGGCAGCCCCCTTCCCTTGTGTTCGGCGTTGAGCCTGCCGGCTTGCTTGAGGACCCAACAGTTTCTATTGGTATGATTAGCCAGTTTGTTGGGGTGGCCGTGAATCTGGCAGGGTCGGTCCAGTATCCTGCCCAGGTTGGATGGTCCGTCTCTGTTCGCCTTGAATAGCTTTTTCTGTTGACCGGGCTTTGGATTGCTGAATCCGGCGTTGACCGCTGTGTCACGTGATCTTTCATTATCATTACGACTGTTGTGTTTGCTTCGTCGTGGCTTGCCATTGCCGTCTCAGACTTCAGAAGTGCCCGAGTCGTCGGCGCTATTGCTTCTACGAGCGAGCCATCTATCTTCTCCCGCGCAAAAGCGGGTCATTAGAGCGGTAAGGTCTGTCATGGATCTAGGTCTTCCTTGACCGAGGTGGCGTGCAAGCCATTCATCACGGACGCTGTGTTTAAAGGCTGCAAGGGTTTCCGCGTCCGGATGGTCGACGATTTGGTTCTTTTTAACTAAGAACCTGGTCTAGAGCTTCCTGGCTGACACTCCGGGCTACTGGACAATGTGACTTAAGTCATCGGCGTCCGGTGGCCGGACATATGTTCCTTGGAAGTTGTTGCAAAAGGCGTCCTCCAGATCTTCCCAGCTGCCAATAGAATTTTCCGGTGGACTGTTTAACCAGTACCGAGCTGGTCCTCTGAGTTTTAGTGGTAGGTATTTGATGGCATGAAGGTCGTCCCCACGGGCCATGTGGATATGCAGGAGAAAGTCCTCGATCCATACCGTCGGATCCGTTGTTCCATCGTATGATTTGATATTTATAGGTTTGAACCCGTCTGGGAATTCATGCTCCATTACTTCGTCTGTGAAGAAAAGAGGGTGTGCGGTGCCTCTATGTTGGGCCACACTACGACGTACCTCCGATGGATTCCATTTGCGGTTTTCGTCCCAGGCGTGGCTAGTTTGTCACGTCCAAATAGGCGACCGTCGTCGCGTGTCGAGGTATGTCCTTGCGATCCATAAATCGCTCTTGAGTGTCTTGCGCTACTACCCAAGTCCTGTTGAAGGTCGTATGCACAACCCTGAGCTATTTTATTCTTGCCTTTATGGCGAGGTGGGGTGGTCTGGTGTTCGGCTTGAGTTGCCGCTTTACCCGGACCAAGTTGTGGTCGACCTGCCGCCTTGTGCGATGATGGCACGGGCTTGAGCACCTTGTCGTCACCCTGGGGTAGCAATCTACGCTTCGGGTAGCTTTTGGTTGGGCCACTAAGGCCGTATTCTTCGGCGGCTAGGACTTCGGTCCATCTATCATTGAGCAGATCTTCGTCAGCTTGAAGCTGCTGCTTCTTCTTTTTCAGGCTCCTTGTAGTGGCTATAAGTTGGCGCTTGAAGTGCTCCTGCTCAATAGGTTCCTCAGGCACAATGAAATCCTCGGTGCCGAGGCTCACCTCATCCTCAAAGAGCGGAAGGTAATTGTCATCCTCCGAATCTTCGTGCATGGCCTGTTTACCAGGGCTAACCTAACCATCTTCCCATTATTCTTGTTCATTAGCTGTATCAACAGGGTCTTTGTTGTCTTCGGCATCCTCGTCCTTACCATCAATGTCCTCGGAGTCATAATCAAGTGTGTAGGTCGAATCCTCGACCATGGCTATGAAGTGGGTGGCGGGTGGGAAGCAAAATTCTCCGCCGTCAGCCCTTGGTTTGAGCCGGATATAGTTCGGCTATGAGTCCTCTGCCAAGGACGGGTTTTTTAATGAGTTTAGCACATCGCCCAAAGGCGAGTGCTGGAAGTTGTCTGCGGCGCTGAATTCGAAGATCGATAAGCGATCAAGCTCAGAGTCCGTGGGCTCACGTGGTTCGGAACATACGGCCAGAGACGAGTCCGGAGTTCCGCTGACAAAGACGTCGTGAGAGGTTAAGTCCATGTGCGGCTCCAGCACCGTGGAATCTGTGGCCTCCATGGTGGGGTTGATCCTCCCGTCCTTGGATGGCACAGCTTGCTCCAGATCTAAGGCCGAAGCGAATACAGGAGAAATCTCCTGGATGTGCCCGGATGACAAATTTAGGTCATGATCATTGGGGTGACCTGGAGCGGCTACCGTGGTCTCGAATCCGGCAAAGATCAAGTCTCCACAGATGTTTGCAATGTAGTTCAAGCTCCCAAATCTGACCTGATGGCCAGGGGCGTAGCTTTCGATCTGCTCCAGATGGCCAAGCGAATTGGCCCGCAGCGCGAAGACGCCGAACACGAAGATCTGTCCAGGGAGGAAATTTCCTCCTTGGAC
Organism: Triticum urartu; assembly: GCF_003073215.2. Lineage (NCBI taxonomy): Eukaryota > Viridiplantae > Streptophyta > Magnoliopsida > Poales > Poaceae > Triticum > Triticum urartu. The sequence goes on from NC_053023.1 coordinate 624,941,965, forward strand.
AGTGTCGTTATTGACGATTGAAGGGGCCATCAAACCTTTTGGTGACAGCATAGTGGAGCTCTCAATGAAAGCACCAATGTCGGTGTCAAAACCGGCGAATCTCTGGTAGGGGGTCCCGAACTGTGCGTCTAAGGTCGATGGTAATAGGAGACAAGGGACATGATGTTTACCCAAGTTCGGGCCCTCTCTATGGAGGTAATACCCTACGTCCTGCTTGATTGATATTGATGAATATGAGTGTTACAAGAGTTGATCTACCTCGAGATCGTAGTGTCTAAACCCTAGAGGTCTAGCGTGTATGGCTATGATAATGAGTCTCCCCTATCCGGACTAAGTCCTCCATTTATATAGACACCGGGAGGATATAGGGTTACACAAGGTCGGTTACAAAGAAAGGAATCTACATATTATGTCATCAAGCTTGCCTTCCACGCCAAGGAGAGTCCCATCCGGACACGGGTACAGTCTTCGATCTTTGTATCTTCATAGCCCATCAGTCCGGCCCATGGCTAACAGGCCGGATACCCGAGGACCCCTTAGTCCAGGACTCTGTCACCTGGCTCCTGTGCTTACCTCTACGTTCCCGATTGTTCGGCTAGGTGGTAAAGGGAGCACCTCTGTGATTGTTACTACCGGGTCATCCGAGTAAGTACCTCAGACTGGGTGAAGCTGAAAGCTAGCAATCTTAAAGGATCACATTGGTCGGCAATGACGGAAGTGAAAATTTTGGTTCATTAATACCATAGAGTTCGGGAACTTTCCCCGAACTAAATCCTCAATATTTTCCTTCCCACATTGATCGGAGGTGAGGTTTCATGATCATGATAAGCATGACGACCCAAAGAAAGGAACCGATAGCGGGACTATTTTCTTTGGAAGATGTGTCTTACATTAAAATGTAATATAACATATCTCCCCGTGTACCTTTGTTTATAAAACCATATGGCCGGATTGCCTTGTTTTCCATAAATCTTTGCCCTTATAACGGCTTTATAAAGTAGGAAAACACTCCTTGGCTACTGGCCGAAGAGGTTGAAGCCGATGGTCGGTCAAAAAAGTTTTGTACAATGCGGATACGAGCATTAATGATGTAAAGTACTTGGATACATAGAGTCATTACACATAATTAGTGATGGATATCGATCCTTAATTCGGCCACCCATGCCCACATTAAGGCTTGGGGGCTACTGGGCTTCGCGCTTATTATTTATAAATATTAAAGGGGCACATCGATCCCCTGATCTGGTGTTGCCACCCGACCACTGTCTCGGGGGCTACTGCATTGCTTATTCAATGCAGAGAATTCAAAGTGCTCAGTGTTTGGCATGACCGAACTATGGGCAAGTGCGTCTTCGGACAACAATAAGTACCATCTGGGATTTATCAGGCATCAAGCTAATATATGACGGCGACCTCTCACAACCCTTTCTCAGGGGCCTGTCCGCCGATCACTATTTCTAATATATTACACTGCGTTTCTATTCCTACGTATGCTGCCGAGCTAGGAGTTGATCCTCGAGATGATTTCGCAAATCGACCTGAGTCTCAGGGGCTACTAGGATCAGCAGTTTTATGTTTTTCTTCAGGTGCATCTCGGGTTTTAGACCGACACACACCTTGAGGGCTACTGGACATACATATACTGGCTATATATCTCGGCAGAGAATAAATTGCACCAATAAAAAATATTCACAAAAAATCACCCCACAGTCGGGGTGGTGCACCACCTCGGAAGTAGTCCGGCATAAAGCTCGGGCGCCAGTGGCTGGCTCCATAGAGGGCATTTCCGGCCCTAAGCTCGGCTGAATTCGTTCAATCTTTTAAAAGACCGAGGTAGTTTATGACACCTCGGACGCTGACCATCATTGGAGCTCGGAAGTGGTCCAGCATAAAGCTCGGATTCGAATGGCTCGTTCCATAGAGAACTTTTCAGCGTTAAACTCGGATAACCACCTTCAAACTTCTTCAAACCAAGGTGATCTATGACACCTCAGGTATAGTCCGGCATTGGTGCTCGGCTACAAAAGATATCTTGAATGCGGTCCGGCGTCGGAGCTCGGATGCAAGAGGACACCGCCGCACGAGAACAACTTCAAACCCGAGGTGTGGCATAAAAAATAATAAGGCCTTGATAAAGGCCGATAACTTGAATGGGCTCCTCAGATTCCCGATGTGTAAACTCTCCGGATTCACTTCGGCGATCCTCAAGATTAAAGATGAGATGATTTGTTGAACCAGTTTTCAAGATAGATGACCGACGATGAAGAACATTTCGGAAGAATCAAGGAGCGTCCCCAACTTGAAGACCGGTTCAGGGGGCTACTGACGGTGTCCTGGACTCGGGGGTACTCACCACGTCGTCTCCCGATTAGTTAGATTGGGCCGAGGACCACCATGGCTGTATACTCATGGGCCAGTTCGGACAACCGATGTATACACGAGGAAGAATCCACAAGACTTGGTGATCAAGACAAGGACTCCTCCCCACAGGCGTATTCGACTAGGACTCTTGTTATCCTAGGCCTCTGGTGCACTACATAAACCGAGGGTAGGCTAGTTGATAGATATGCTAGATCATTATGACATTACTCATCATACTTCTAGGGTTTAGACCACAATATATAATCTCGAGGTAGATCAACTCTCTACTTGATACTCCATTGATATAAACAAGAGTAGGACGTTGGGTTTTACCTCCATAGAGAGGGCCCGAACCTGGGTAAAAACACTGTGTTCATCGTCCGTGTTACCATTGATCCTAAATCCACAGCTCGGGACCCGCTACCCCGATATCTGCTGGTTTTGACACCGACAGGGTGCCCCCCACCCCCGTATATAAAGGGGGGAGGAGGAGGCGACCGACCTAGAGGGGGCACGCCATGGGGGGAATCCTACTAGGACTACTCCTAGTCTTAGTAGGATTCCCCCCTTCTTTTCCTTGTCATGGAGGTGGAAAGGGGGAAGGAGAGGGAGAGGGAGTAGGAGAAGGAAAGGGGGGTGGTGTCCCCTCCTCTAAACCAATTCGGCCTCCTCCCTTGTGGGGGGCGCACCAGCCCCTTGTGGGCTGGTTAGCCTCCCTCATATGGCCCATATGGCCCATATCTTCCACCGGGGGGTTCCGGTAACCTCTCCGATACTCTGATATGTACCCAATACACTCTGGAACCCTTCCGGTCTCTGAATACTACCTTCCAATATATCAATCTTTACCTCTCGACCATTTTGAGACTCCTCCGTTATGTCCATGATCTCATCCAGGACTCCGAACAAACTTCGGTCACCAAAACACATAACTCATAATACAGATCGTCATTAAACGTTAAGCGTGCGGACCCTACAGGTTTGAGAACTGTGTAGACATGACCGAGACACATCTTCTGTCAATAAAAAATAGAGGAACCTGGATGGTCAGATTGTTCCTACATATTCTAAGAAGATCTTTATCAGTCAAACCGCAATAACAATATACGTTATTCCCTTTGTCATCTGTATGTTACTTTCCCGAGATTCGATCGTCGGTATCATCATACCTAGTTCAATCTCATTACCGGCAAGTCTCTTTACTCTTTCCATAATTCATCATCTCATAACTAACTCATTAGTCAAATTTCTTGCAAGGCTTATAGTGATGTGCATTACCGAGAGGGCCCAGAGATACATCTCCGATACTCGGAGTGACAAATCCTAATCTATCTATGCCAACCCAACAAACACCTTCGGAGACACCTGTAGAGCATCTTTATAATCACCCAGTTACGTTGTGATGTTTGATAGCACACAAGGTATTCCTCCGGTATTCCGGAGTTGCATAATCTCATAGTCAGAGGAATATGTATAAGTCATGAAGAAAGCAATAGCAATAAAACTTAATGATCATTATGCTAAGCTAACAGATGGGTCTTGTCCATCACATCATTCTCCTAATGATGTGATCCCGTTCATCAAATGACAACACATGTCTATGGTTAGGAAACTTAACCTTCTTTGATTAATGAGCTAGTCTAGTAGAGGCATACTAGGGACACTATGTATTGTCTTTGTATCCACACATGTATCAAGTTTTCGGTTAATACAATTCTAGCATGAATAATGAACATTTATCATGATATAAGGAAATATAAAATAACAACTTTATTATTGCCTCTAGGGCATATTTCCTTTAGTTCACCGCCTTCGTCGTTGTTCCGCTGCTAGAAGATTTCCGCTGGTATAAGTCATTCCCCTGCTAGCATAGAGCAAGTGTAGTATCGCCGGTGTAGTGTCGTCGTGCTGATGTGATCCTTTGTAACATCAGACCCTTGTATTATTATCCTTTGTAATAAGCATTGATTTGTTCTATGCCAAGCAGTGTCGTATTCCAGAAGACTTCACCTCGATCTCTAGGCTGGAATACGGGGCGTTCCGCTCTCTCTGAACTGGGGTGCCACAAAGCCACACATCATAGTCGAAGTCCTTTGTTGCCTACAAAATATATTGTGCAATTTGAATCGGACTTTTTTCCTTCCATTGCCTTTGTAGTTCTTGTCGACCATTTGCCCTTCGGTAAGACTCCAATCGAAGATACATTTGTTCAGATGGTCCTTCGGGAGCGACCAATCCTTTTCCGGGCTCTTAATGGAACCCATCAAGTAACAATTGCACCTTTGCGGTCGTAGCACTAGGAGAACCCAATCGTGCATGCGTAAACAAGTGAAACATGCCGCGAGTAGGACAAAGTTTAGAAGTTTGGGACATGAAAACATATATCATGAAAAAAGGTACGGAAGCATAATCTAGAGAAGGACGTACTTGGGTCCGCAGGGCACGAGGAAACCAAGCACAATATGCATGAAGCACTCTAAGATATTTCAGATCTGATTCTTCTCTGTTTGCTCATCGCCTTGCACATATAGTATGAGCAAAACATATATGAAGGAAAAGGGTACGAAAGTGTAAGCCAGAAAAGGGCACGAGAGAAGGTACAAACAATATGTGAAAATGGGTCAAATTTCCCTATGTCTATAATTTTAACATAATGACATAAATACATTCTCGCTCTTAAAACCCACTTTATGCATGTTGTAAACAGTTTTAGAAAGTACAAGGTAGTGGAGTGTTTAATATGACAATTTCATAGTTTAGAGTTTAACCCAAACCAAGCACAACACTTCATGCTTTCAAAATAGAGTTTTTTTTGTAAAATATGAAAATATATGCACCACATTTTACGATACAATCAAGGTAAAAACAATTAATAGCCAAACATGAATTGTATAAGGCAACTATTATCGTTGGAACATTACCTTGAGTTACACTAGCTAGTGTATGGATTGTTGGTGCATAACTCAAGAATGCTTTGATGTTAACCATGGGCAAACCATGCATGGTCAATCTGAGGACATCACTAAAATTAAGAGACCACACTAGTTCCATGGGATTATTCAACCTAACAAGTTCAAATTATGGAACCTTAAAATGTGAAAACCTCCATCATTTTAGAGCAAAGACTCTTAAGATTTTTCAGATCTGATTTAGAGCAACTCTAGTAGACCACGCATCCGGTTGGCCCGCAAAACGCGTTTGCGGTTCATGAAAACGGTCTTTGCGGGCTGGCTCGGACGGTCGCAGATGCAGACCCCCCAAATGGACCCGTATAAAACGATATTCATGGAATATACTTTTTTTAGGTCGGCTTTTGCGGGGTCTACTCGGACACCGCCGCGTAGACCCACAGATAGAAAACGCCCAATTCTCGCATTTGACATAGGTTCCCACAAATATGTTCAAAGTCAAAACAACATAACACAGTTTACGCGCAAACAAAAGCCAAGTTTAGTAGGACAAGCGCAAAAGAGGGAATTGCAAAACTGACGCCCACGTCCGGCATCATCTTGGTCAATGTTCACTCCGTGCCATCGAATCCATCTTGAAGTTCATCACCACCACCGAATCCACCTCCGGCGCTTGTTCCAACTCCCGCACCGAAATCATCGACGTTGCCACGATATGGAGCAGAGAAAACATATCTGGAACTGTAACACGCACCGGCCGCTGCAATCATTCTCCTCTTCAAGATCTCTCTCCTTGCCATATCATGCCAAGTTTTGGTGAGGTCGTCCATGTCATTGCGGTTCATTGACATGATCTTGTTCTATTCGGCGAGCAACTTGGACATGGCTTTTTTTCAGTGGCGCGTGCTCTTCTCTCCTCAATGGCCGCTTTGCGCAGCCCCTCTTCCTTGTGAAATTGTCAATTTTCTTACTTATCCTTTGCCTTCTTCTTGGCCAACTCTTTCTTGATCAACAACATCAACTCGTTTGATTGCACCATGGCATCAATCTTCTCCCTCAAGTTCGGTGCTTCTTGCTCTCTCTTCATCTTCTCCTTAGTCTTCTTGTCGCCATCAGGCTTGTTCAAATTTCTTGGGCCATCATCATCCTCATCTTCATCCATGTTTGTAAGTGTGCCTCTCTTCGGTGGGGATTCTTTGTCAATCAACTTCTACTTCTCGCACTTTTGGAGCAAGTCCCAACAATGCTCTAGTTTGAAGAATTTACCTTCCGAAGCTTCCATGTCTTTGTATCTATTTTGGGCAATCTTGTCCTACACAATGTGAACAAAGTGAAACGATGCAATCATTTCATATGATGCAAATATGATGATGCACAACTTGCACAAAGGCAAAACAAACTCACATAGTCGGATTCCACAGTTCCACTTGGAGGTGCATTGCATACTTGCTCCAAGCAAGCTGTCCAACGGCTGCACATAGGCTTGATTGAAGGAAATATACCCTAGAGGCAATAATAATAATGTTGTTATTTATATTTCCTTATATCCTGATAAATGTTTATTATTCATGCTAGAGTTGTATTAACTGGAAACTTAGTACATGTGTCAATACATAGACAAACAGAGTGTCACTAGTATGCCTCTACTTGACTAGCTCGTTAATCAAAGATGGTTAAGTTTCCTAGCCATGGACAAAGAGTTGTCACTTGATGGACGCGATCACATCATTAGAGAATGATGTGATTGACTTGACCCATCCGTTAGCTTAGCACTTTGATCGTTTAGTTTACTACTATTGCTTTCTCCATAACTTACACATGTTCCTATGACTATGAGATCATGCAACTCCCGAATACCGGAGGAACACTTAGTGTGCTATCAAACGTCACAACGTAACTGGGTGACTATAAATATGCTCTACAGGTGTCTCTGATGGTGTTTGTTGTGTTGGCATAGATCGAGATTAGGATTTGTCACTCCGTGTATCGGAGAGGTATCTCTGGGCCCTCTCGGTAATGCACATCAATATGAGCCTTGCAAGCAATGTTACTAATGAGTTAGTTATGGGATGTAGCATTACATAACGCGTAAAGAGACTTGCCGGTAACGATATTGAACTAGGTATTGACACACCGACGATCGAATCTCGGGCAAGTAACATACCGATGACAAAGGGAACAACGTATGTTGTTATGCGATTTGACCGATAAAGATCTTCGTAGAATATTTAGGAACCAATATGAGCATCTAGGTTCCTCTATTGGTTATTGACCGGAGATGAGTCTCGGTCATGTCTACATAGTTCTCAAACCCGTAGCGTCCGCACGCTTAACGTTCGGTGATGATGGGATTGTGAGTTTATGTGTTTTGATGTACCGAAGCTAGTTCGGAGTCCCGGATATTATCACAGACATGAAGAGGAGTCTCGAAGTGGTCGAGACATAATGATCAATATATTGGAAGGCTATGTTTGGACATCGGAATGGTTCCGGGTGATTTCGGGCATTTACCGGAGTACCAGGGGGGTGTGTGGGCCTTAATGGGCCTTAGTGGGAAGAGAGGAGGAGGCATCCCCCTTTCCTTCTCCCTCTCTCCCCTTTCCTTCTCTCCTACTCCAACAAGGGAAAGGGGGAAACCTACTCCCACCGGGAGTAGGACTCCCCCCTGGGGCGCGCCATAGAGGGCGGCCCTCCCCCTCCTCCACTCCTTTATATACGGGGGAGGGGGCACCCCATAGACACACAAGTTGATTGTTTTAGCCGTGTGCGGTGCACCCCTCCACAGATTTCCACCTCGGTCATATCCTTGTAGAGCTTAGGCAAAGCCCTGCGTCGGTAACTTCATCATCACCGTCATCACGTCGTCGTGCTGACGAAACTCTCCCTTGACCTCGGCTGGATCTAGAGTTAGTGGGGCGTCACTGAGGTGAACGTGTGCAGATCACGGAGGTGCCGTATCTTTGGTGCTACGATCGTTCGGATCGTGAGGACGTACGACTACATCAACCGAGTTGTCATAACGCTTCCGCTTTCAGTCTACAAGGGTATGTGGACAACACTCTTCCCCCTCATTGCTATGTATCACCTAGATGGATCTTGCGTGTGCGTAGGATTTTTTTTGACGTTCCCCTACAGTGGCATCCGAGCCAGGTCTATGCGTAGATGTTATATGCACAAGTAGAGCACAAAGGAGTGGTGGGCATGGGTATATACATATTCCTTGTCGTCACTAGTTGATTCTTGATTCAACGGTATTGTTGGATGAAGCGGCTCGGACCGACATTACGTGTATGCTTACGTGAGACTGGTTCTACCGACGTGCTTCACACATAGGTAGCTAGTGGGTGTCAGTTTCTCCGAATTTAGTTGAATCGGATTCAATGAACAGGGTTCTCTCTGAAGATCAAAAAGCAATCACTATACCGCGTTGTGGTTTTTGATGTGTAGGTAAGAACGGTTCTTGCTCAGCCCATAGCAGCCACGTAAAACTTGCAATAACAAAGTAGAGGACATCTAACTTGTTTTTGCAGGGAATGTTGTGATGTGATATGGTTAAGACATGATGCTAAATTTTATTGTATGAGATGATCATGTTTTGTAACAGAGTTATCGGCAACTGGCAGGAGCCATATGGTTGTCGCTTTATTGTATGAAATGCAATCGCCATGTAATTGCTTTACTTTATCACTAGGCGGTAGCGATAGTCGTAGAAGCAATAGTTGGCGAGACGACAACGATGCTTCGATGGAGATCAAGGTGTCAAGACGATGAAGATGGTGATCATGACGGTGCTTTGGAGATGGAGATCAAATGCACAAGATGATGATGGCCATATCATATCACTTATATTGATTGCATGTGATGTTTATCCTTTATGCAGCTTATTTTGCTTAGTTCGGCGATAGCATTATAAGAAGATCTCTCACTCAAATTTCAAGGTATAAGTGTTCTCCCTGAGTATGCACTGTTGCTATAGTTCGTCGTGCCGAGACACTAGGTGATGATCGGGTGTGATAAGCTCTATGTTCACATACAATGGGTGCAAGCCAGTTTTGCACATGCGGAATACTTGGGTTAAACATGACGAGCCTAGCATATGCAGATATGGCCTCGGAACACTAAGACCGAAAGGTCGAGCGTGAATCATATAGTAGATATGATCAACATAATGACGTTCACCATTGAAAACTACTCCATCTCACGTGATGATCGGACATGGTTTGGTTTATATGGATCACGTGATCACTTAGATGATTAGAGGGATGTCTATCTAAGTGAGAGTTCTTAAGTAATATGATTAATTGAACTTTAATTTATCATGAACTTAGTACCTGGTAGTATTTTGCATGTCTATGTTGTTGTAGATAGATGGCCCATGTTGTTGTTCCATTGAATTTTAATACGTTCCTAGAGAAAGCTAAGTTGAAAGATGATGGTAGCAATTACACGTACTGGGTCCGTAACTTGAGGATTATCCTCATTGCTGCACAGAAGAATTACGTCCAGGAAGCACCGCTACTTGACAAACCCGCTGCAGGAGCAACACCAGATGTTATGAACGTCTGGCAGAGGAAAGCTGATGACTAATCGATAGTTCAGTGTGCCAAGCTTTACGGCTTAGAACCGGGACTTCAACGAAGTTTTGAACGTCATGGAGGATATGAGATGTTCCAGGAGTTGAAGTTAATATTTTAAGCAAATGCCTGGATTGAGAGATATGAAGTCTCCAATAAGTTCTACAGCTACAAAATAGAGGAGAATAGTTCTGTGAGTGAACATATACTTAGAATGTGTGGGTACCACAACCACTTGACTCTGCTGGGAGTTAATCCTCCTGATGATAGTGTCATTGACAGTTCTTCAATCACTGCCACCAAGCTACAAGAGCTTCGTGATGAACTATAATATGCAATGGATGGATAAGACAATTCCCGACCTCTTTGCAATGCTAAAGGCTGCGGAAGTAGAAATCAAGAAGGGGCATCAAGTGTTGATGGTCAACAAGACCACCAGTTTCGAGAAAAAGGGTAAAGGGGAGAAGGGGAACTTCAAGAAGAACGGCAAGCAAGTTGCTTCTCAAGTGAAGAAGCCCAAGTCTGGACCTAAGCCTGAGACTGAGTACCTCTACTGCAAAGGGACTGGTCACTGGAAGCGGAACTGCCCCAAGTATTTGGCGAAGAAGAAGGATGGCAAAGTGAAAGGTATATGTGATATACATGTTATTGATGTGTACCCTACTAATGCTCGCAGTAGCGCCTGGGTATTTGATACTGGTTCTGTTGCTAATATTTTCAACTCGAAACAGGGGCTGCGGATTAAGCGGAGATTGGCTAAGGATGAGGTGACGATGCGCGTGGGAAATGGTTCCAAAGTCGATGTGATCGCCGTCGGCACGCTACCTCTGCATCTACCTTCGAGATTAGTTTTAGACCTAAATAATTGTTATTTGGTGCCAGCGTTGACCATGAACATTATATTTGGATCTTGTTTGATGCAAGACGGTTATTCATTTAAATTAGAGAATAATGGTTGTTCTATTTATATGAGTAATAATATCTTTTAAGGTCAGGCACCCTTGATGAGTGGTCTATTTTTACTAAATCTTGATAGTAGTGATACACATTGAAAGTGCAACTATCCCTAGGTGGTTTTGGTAATTCATAACAACATATAGCTCATTGAGCTAATGCTATTCCAAGATGATTATTTCAAGAAAGCTCAATGATTGGCATGGCATGGATATGAAAGTGGAACCCTCAAAATGCTAAGGACAAAGGATTGGCTCAAGCTCAAAAGCTCAAGACTCTTCATTTTATATTTTAGTGATCCAAGATCACATTGAGTCCATAGGAAAAGCCAATACTATCAAGGAGGGATGAGGTGTTGCTTAATGAGCCTCTTGCTTCATGTGCTTAATCATATGCTCCAAAACCCTCAACTACTTTCCCATATCCACATATGACCTAAACTCTAAGCCAAACTCGGTCCTACCGATTTTTCCTATCCGGCGCCACCGAGTTTCAAATGTCATTAGCCACTGCCAAACCCTAGCAATTTGGTCCTACCGATAAGGATCTCGGTCCCACCGAGATGGGGTTGCAAACTCTCTGTTTCCCTTTCGTAACTTTTCGGTCCCACCGAAAGAGCGAATCGGTCCCACCGAGATTGCAATGTAAACTCAGTGTTTCCCCTTTGTAACTTTTCGGTCTCACCGAGTTTCACTCGGTCCCACCGAAAGAGCAAATCGGTCCCACCGAGTTTGCCTGACCAACTCTCTGGTTAGCTAATTACCAAACTCAGTCCCACCGAGTTTGTGTAATCGGTCTCACCGAGATTACGTTATGCCCAAACCCTAACCGAATCGGTCCTACCGAGTTGCATGTCAGTCCCACCGAAATTCCTAACGGTCACTAGGTTTACTACTTCGGTCAGACCGAGTTTATTTATTCGATCCCACCGAGATTGGAAATCTATGTAACGGTTGGATTTTGAGTGGAGGCTATATATACCCCTCCACCTCCCTCTCATTCGATGAGAGAGCCATCAGAACACACACATCATTCCTACTCATATGTTATGAAAGAAAACCACCTACTCATGTGTTGAGACCAAGACATTCCATTCCTACCATATGAATCTTGATCTCTAGCCTTCCCAAGTTGCTTTCCACTCAAATCTTCTTTCCACCAAATCCAAATCCTATGAGAGAGAGTTGAGTGTTGGGGAGACTATCATTTGAAGCACAAGAGCAAGGAGTTCATTACCTACACACCATTTGTTACTTCTTGGAGAGTGGTGTCTCCTAGATTGGCTAGGTGTCACTTGGGAGCCTCCGACAAGATTGTGGAGTTGAACCAAGGAGTTTGTAAGGGCAAGGAGATCGCCTACTTCGTGAAGATCTACCGCTAGTGAGGCAAGTCCTTCGTGGGCGTTGGCCATGGTGGGATAGACAAGGTTGCTTCTTCGTGGACCCTTTGTGGGTGGTTGCTTCTTCATGGACCCTTCGTGGGTGGAGCCCTTCGTGGACTCGCGCAACCGTTGCCCTTGGGTGGAGCCCTGTGTGGACTCGCGCAACCGTTACCCTTCGTGGGTTGAAGTCTCCATCAACGTGGATGTAGGATAGCACCACCTATCCGAACCACGGGAAAAACATCCGTGTCTCGAATAGCGTTTAAAATCTCCAAACCCTTCCCTTTATATTCTTGCAAGTTGCATGCTTTACTTTCCGCTGCCAATATACTCTTTGCATGCTTGCTTGAATTATGTGATGATTGCTTGACTTGTCCTAAAATAGCTAAAATCTGCCAAGAACTAAAATTGGGAAAAGGTTAAGTTTTTATTTGGTCAAGTAGTCTAATCACCCCCCCTCTAGACATACTTTCGATCCTACACACATATTCATAGTATTGAAGCCAAAAGATATAAGTTTGACAACGATAGTGAAACTTATTTGTGGCACTGCCGTTTAGATCATATTGGTGTAAAGCGCATGAAGAAACTCCATGTTGATGGACTTTTGGGATCACTTGATGCTTGCGAACCATGCCTCATGGGCAAGATGACTAAGACTCCGTTCTCCGAAACAATGGAACGAGCAACAGACTTATTGGAAATAATATATACAGATGTATGCGGTTTGATGAGTGTTGATGCTCGTGGCGGGTATCGTTATTTTCTTACCTTCACAGATGATTTGAGCAGATATGGGTATATCTACGTGATGAAACGTAAGTCTGAAACATTTCAAAAGTTCAAAGAATTTCAGAGTGAAGTGGAAAATCATCGTAACAAGAAAATTAAGTTTCTACGATCAGATCGTGGAGGTGAATATTTGAGTTATGAGTTTGGTCTTCATTTGAAACAAAGCGGAATAGTTTCACAACTCATGCCACCTAGAACACCATGGCGTAATGGTGAGTCCGAACGTCGTAACCGCACTTTATTAGATATGGTGCGATCTATGATGTTGCTTATTGATTTACCGCTATCATTTTGGGGTTATGCTTTAGAGACAGCTGCATTCACGTTAAATAGGCACCATTGAAATCCATTAAGACGACACCTTATGAACTATGGTTTGGCAAGAAACCCAAGTTGTCGTTTCTTAAAATTTGGAGCTGCGATGCTTATGTGAAAAAGCTTCAACCTAATAAGCTCGAACCCAAATCAGAGAAATGTGTCTTCATAGGATACCCAAAGGAGACTATTGGGTACACCTTGTATCACAGATCCGAAGGTAAGATATTCGTTGCTAAGAATGGATCATTTCTAGAGAAGGAGTTTCTCTCGAAAGAAGTGAGTGGGAGGAAAGTAGAACTTGATGACGTAACTGTACCAGCTCCCTTATTGGAAAGTAGTTCATCACAGAAATCAGTTCCAGTGATTCCTACACCAGTAAGTGAGGAAGCTAATGATGATGATCATGAAACTTCTGATCAAGTTACTACCGAACCTCGTAGGTCAACCAGAGTAAGACCTGCACCAGAGTGGTACGGTAATCCTGTTATGGAGGTCATGTTACTTGACCATGACGAACCTACAAACTATGAGGAAGCGATGATGAGCCCAGATTCCGCATAATGGCTTGAGGCCATGAAATCTGAGATGGGATCCATGTATGAGAACAAAGTGTGGACTTTGGTTGACTTGCCCAATGATCGGCAAGCCATAGAGAATAAATGGATCTTCAAGAAGAAGACTGACGCTAACGGTAATATTACTGTCTACAAAGCTCGACTTGTTGCGAAAGGTTTTCGACAAGTTCAAGGAGTCGACTACGATGAGACCTTCTCACCCGTAGCGATGCTTAAGTCCATTCGAATCATGTTAGCAAGTGCCACATTTTATGATTATGAAATTTGGCAAATGGATGTCAAAACTGCATTCCTTAATGGATATCTTAAAGAAGAGTTGTATATGATGCAACCAGAAGGTTTTGTTGATCCAAAAGCTGCTAACAAAGTGTGCAAGCTCCAGCGGTCCATTTATGGACTGGCGCAAGCATCTCAAAGTTGGAATATACGCTTTGATAGTATGATCAAAGCATATGGTTTTATACAGACTTTTGGAGAAGCCTGTATTTATAAGAAAGTGAGTGGGAGCTCTGTAGCATTTCTGATATTATATGTGGATGACATATTGCTGATGAGAAATGATACTGAATTTCTGAATAGCATTAAAGGATACTTGAATAAGAATTTTTCAATGAAAGACCTCAGTGAAGATGCTTATATATTGGGCATCAAGATCTATAGAGATAGATCAAGACACTTAATTGGACTTTCACAAAGCACATACCTTGATAAAGTTTCAAAGAAGTTCAAAATGGATCAAGCAAAGAAAGGGTTCTTGCCTGTGTTACAAGGTGTGAAGTTGAGTCAGACTCAATGCCCGACCACTTTAGAAGATAGAGAGAAAATGTAAGTCATTCCCTATGCTTCAGCCATAGGTTCTATCATGTATGCAATGTTGTGTACCAAACCTGATGTGTGCCTTGCTATTAGTTTAGCAAGGAGGTACCAAAGTAATCCAGGAGTGGATCACTGGACAGCGGTCAAGAATATCCTGAAATACCTGAAAAGGACTAAGGATATGTTTCTCGTTTATGGAGGTGACAAAGAGATCATTGTAAATGGTTACATCGATGCAAGATTTGACACTGATCCGGATGACTCTAAGTCACAAACTGGATACGTATTTTTATTGAATGGTGGAGCTGTCAGTTGGTGGAGTTCCAAGCAGAGCGTCGCGGCGGGATCTACGTGTGAAGTGGAGTACATAGCTGCTTCGGAAGCAGCAAATGGAGGATCCTGGATGAAGGAGTTCATATCCGATATAGGTGTCATACCTAGTGCATCGGGTCCAATGAAAATCTTTTGTGACAAAACTGGTGCAATTGCCAGGAATCCAGATTTCACAAGAGAACCAAGCACATCAAAAGATGCTTCAATTCCATCCGTGATCAAGTCAAGGAGGGAGACATAGAGATTTGCAAGATACATACGGATATGAATGATGCAGACCCGTTCACTAAGCCTCTCTCACGAGCAAAATATGATCAACACCAAGACTCCATGGGTGTTAGAATCATTACAATGTAATCTAGATTATTGACTCTAGTGCAAGTGGGAGACTGAAGGAAATATGCCCTAGAGGCAATAATAAAGTTGTTATTTATATTTCCTTATATCATGATAAATGTTTATTATTCATGCTAGAATTGTATTAACCGGAAACTTAGTACATGTGTGAGTACATAGACAAACAGAGTGTCACTAATATGCCTCTACTTGACTAGCTCGTTAAACAAAGATGGTTAAGTTTCCTAGCCATGGACAAAGAGTTGTCATTTGATGAACGGGATCACATCATTAGAGAATGATGTGATTGACTTGACCCATCTGTTAGCTTAGCACTTTGATCATTTAGTTTACTCCTATTGCTTTCTCCATAACTTATACATATGTTCCTATGACTATGAGATCATGCAACTCCCGAATACCGGAGGAACACTTAGTGTGCTATCAAACGTCACAACATAACTGGGTGACTATAAAGATGCTCTATAGGTGTCTCCGATGGTGTTTGTTGAGTTGGCATAGATTGAGATTAGGATTTGTCACTCCGTGTATCGAAGATGTATCTCTGGGCCCCCTCGGTAATGCACAATTATACGTCCATTTTGCATCATGCTTTTATATCGATATTTATTGCATTATGGGCTGTTATTACACATTATGTCATAGTACTTATGCCTATTCTCTCTTATTTTACAAGGTTTACATAAAGAGGGAGAATGCTGGCAACTGGGATTCTGGGCTGGAAAAGGAGCAAATATTAGAGACCTATTCTGCACAGCTCCAAAAGTCCTGAAACTTCATGGAAGTCATTTTCAGAATATATAAAAAAATACTAATCGCAAGAAGTTCCGGAGGGGGCCGCACCCTGCCCACGAGTGTGGGGGCACGCCCTACCCCCCGGGCGCGCCCCCCTTCCTCGTGGGCCCCCTGGTGGCCCTTGATGCCCATCTTCTGCTATATGGAGTCCTTCGATGAGGAAAAAATCATAAGCCAACTTTCGGGACGAGACTCCTCCACCACGAGGCGGAACCTTGGCGGAACCAATCTAGGGCTCCGGCGGAGCTGTCCTGCCGAGGAAACTTCCCTCCGGGAGGGGGAAATCATCGCCATCGTCATCACCAGCACTCCTCTCATCGGGAGAGGGCAATCTCCATCAACTTCTTCACCAGCACCATCTCCTCTCGAACCCTAGTTCATCTCTTCTATCCAATTCATGTCTCTAAGTCCGGGATTGGTGCCTGTGGGTTGCTAGTAGTGTTGATTACTCCTTGTAGTTGATTCTAGTTGGTTTATTTGGTGGAAGATCATATGTTCAGATCCTATATGCATATTAATACCCCTATGATTATGAACATGAATATGCTTTGTGAGTAGTATGTTTGTTCCTGAGGACATGGGAGAAGTCTTGCTATTAGTAGTCATGTGAATTTGGTATTCGTTCGATATTTTGATGAGATGTATGTTGTCTTTCCTCTAGTGGTGTTATGTGAACGTCGACTACATGACACTTCACTATTATTTGGGCCTAGAGGAAGGCATTGTGAAATAATAAGTAGATGATGGGTTGCTAGAGTGACAGAAGCTTAAACCCTAGTTTATGCGTTGCTTCGTAAGGGGCTGATTTGGATCCATATGTTTCATGCTATGGTTAGGTTTACCTTAATACTTTTGTTGTCGTTGCGGATGCTTGCAATAGAGGTTAATATAAGTGGGATGCTTGTCCAGGTAAGGTCAGTACCCAAGCACCAGTCCACCCACATACCTAATTATCAAAGTACCGAATGCGAATCATATGATCGTGATGAAAACTAGCTTGATGATATTCCCATGTGTCCTCGGGAGCGCTTTTCTCTATATAAGAATTTGTCCAGGCTTGTACTTTGCTACAAAAAGGATTGGGCCACCTTGCTGCACTTTATTTACTTTTGTTACTTGTTGCTCGTTACAAATTATCTTATCACAAAACTATCTGTTACCTATAGTTTCAGTGCTTGCAGAGAATACCTTGCTGAAAACCGCTTATCATTTCCTTCTGGTCCTCATTGGGTTCGACACTCTTACTTATCGAAAGGACTACGATAGATCCCCTATACTTGTGGGTCATCAAGACTCTTTTCTGGCGCCGCTGCCCGGGAGTGAAGTGTGCTGAAATTTACTGTCACTTGTTATTATGGAAAGTAATCCTCTGAGGGGCTTGTTAGGGGTACCTTCACCCCGACCAGTAGAGAAAAGAGTTGCTCCTCAACCTATTGAACCTACTGAAAATGAAAATGTCTACTTTGAGATTCCTTCGGGTATGATAGAAAAACTGCTAGCTAATACTTTTGCAGGAGACGGAACAATGCATCCTGATGAGCACCTAATATATGTGGATGAAGTTTGTGGATTATTTAAGCTTGCAGGTGTGCCCGATGATCTTATTAGGAAGAAGGTCTTCCCTTTATCTTTGAAGGGAGATGCATTGACATGGTACAGGCTATGTGATGATATGGGATCATGGAACTACAAACGATTGAAATTGGAATTTCATCAGAAGTTTTATCCTATGCATCTTGTTCATCGTGATCGCAATTATATATATAATTTTTGGCCTCGGAATGGAGAAAGCATCGCTCAAGCTTGGGGGAGGCTTAAATCAATGTTACATTCATGCCCCAATCATGAGCTCTCAAGAGAAATAATAATTCAAAATTTATATGCTCGGCTTTCTGATAACAATCGCACCATGCTCGATACTTCTTGTGCTCGCTCTTTTATGATGAAGACTATTGAATTCAAATGGGATTTATTGGAAAGAATTAAATGCAACCCTGAAGATTGGGACCTCGACGAAGTTAAGGAGTCAGGTATGACACCTAAGTTTGATTGTGTTAAATATTTTATTGATACCGATGTTTTTCGTAAATTTAGCACTAAATATGGACTTGACTCTGAAATAGTAGCTTCTTTCTGTGAATCTTTTGCTACTCATGTTGATCTCCCTAGGGAGAAGTGGTTCAAATATCATCCTCCCATAGAAGTAAAAGTAGCTGCACCTATTAAAGCTGAAGAAAAGACTGTCACTTATAAAGATCCTATTGTTCCTACTGCTTATGTTGAGAAACCACCTTTTCCTGTTAGGATAAAAGATCATGCTAAAGCTTCAGCTGTGGTTCGTAAAAGCAATATTAGAACTTATACACCTCCTGAGCAATTTAAAGTTGAACCTAATATTGATATTGTTAAAGATCTCTTGTCTCATAATATTGATGGGCATGTAATTCATTTCTGTGATGAGACTGCTAGAATTGCTAAACCTTGTGCTAAAGATAAACATAGACCCGTGGTAGGCATGCCTGTTATTTCTGTTAAAAATAGGAGATCGTTGTTATCATGGCTTGTGTGATATGGGTGCTAGTTCTAGTGCAATACCTATTGACTTGTACAACGATATTATGCATGATATTGCACCTGCTGAGTTAGAAGAAATTGCTGTCACAATTAAACTTGCTAATAGAGATAATATTTCACCAATTGGGATTGTTAAAGATGTTGAAGTCTTGTGTGGGAAAGCTAAGTATCCTGCTGATTTTCTTGTTCTTGGTTCCCCACAAGATAGCTTTTGTCCCATTATATTTGGTAGACCCTTCTTGAACACGGTTAATGCTAAGATAGATTGCAAAAAGGATGTTGTTACTATTGGTTTAGGTGATATGTCTCATGAATTTAATTTCTCTAAATTTCGTAGACAACACCGTGAAGAGGAATTGCCTAGTAAAGATGAAATTATTGGTCTTGCTTCTATTGCTGTGCCTCCTAGTGATCCCTTAGAACAGTATTTGCTAGACCATGAAAACGATATGTTTATGAATGAAAGAAGGGAAATAGATGAAGTATTCTTTAAACAGGAACCCATCCTGAAACACAATTTTCCTGTCGAAATCCTGGGGGATCCTCCTCCACCCAAGGGTGATCCCGTGTTTGAGCTCAAACCATTATCTGATACTCTTAAATATTTTTATCTTGATGAGGAAAAGATATATCCTGTTATTATTAGTGCTAACCTTTCAGAGCATGAAGAAGAGAGATTATTGAAAACTCTGAAGAAGCACCGTGCTGCTATTGGATATACTCTCGATGATCTTAAGGGCATTAGTCCCACACTATGTCAACACAAAATAAATTTGGAGAAAGATGCCAAACCAGTTCGTGATCACCAACGACGGCTGAATCCTAAGATGAAAGAAGTGGTAAGAAAGGAAATACTAAAGCTCCTTGAGGCAGGTATAATTTATCCCATTGCTGATAGTCAGTGGGTAAGTCCTGTCCATTGTGTCCCTAAAAAGGGAGGTATTACTGTCGTTCCTAATGATAAAGATGAATTGATTCCGCAAATAATTATTACAGGTTATAGGATGGTAATTGATTTCCGCAAATTAAATAAGGCTACTAAAAAAGATCATTACCTCTTACCTTTTACTGATCAAATGCTAGAGAGATTATCCAAACATACACATTTTTGCTTTCTAGATGGTTATTCTGGTTTCTCTCAAATACCTGCGTCAGCTGATGATCAATCTAAGAGCACTTTTACTTGCCCGTTCTGTACTTTTGCTTATAGACGTATGCCTTTTGGTTTATGTAATGCACCTGCTACCTTCCAAAGATGCATGATGGCTATATTCTCTGACTTTTGTGAAAAGATTTGTGAGGTTTTCATGGACGATTTCTCCGTCTATGGGTCCTCTTTTGATGATTGCTTAAGCAACCTTGATCGAGTTTTGCAGAGATGTGAAGAAACGAACCTTGTCTTGAATTGGGAGAAGTGCCACTTTATGGTTAATGAAGGTATTGTCTTGGGGCATAAAGTTTCTGAAAGAGGTATTGGAGTTGATAAAGCTAAGGTTGATGCTATTGAAAAGATGTCATGTCTCGAGGACATCAAAGGTATAAGAAGTTTCCTTGGTCACGCTGGTTTTTATAGGAGGTTCATTAAGGACTTCTCAAAAATTTCTCGGCCTCTGACTAATTTATTACAAAAAGATATACCATTTGTTTTTGATGATGATTGCGTAGAAGCATTTGAAATAGTTAAGAAAGCATTGATCTCTGCACCTATTGTTCAACCACCTGATTGGAATTTACCCTTTGAAATTATGTGTGATGCTAGTGATTATGTGGTAGGTTCTGTTCTAGGGCAAAGAGTTGATAAGAAATTAAATGTTATTCAATATGCTAGTGAAACTCTAGACAATGCTCAGAGAAATTATGCTACTACTGAAAAATAATTTTTGGCAGTTGTATTCGCTTGTGATAAGTTTAGACCTTATATTGTTGATTCTAAAGTAACTATTCACACGGATCATGCTGCTATTAAATATCTTATGGAAAAGAAAGATGCTAATCCTAGACTTATTAGATGGGTTCTCCTCCTACAAGAATTTGATCTGCATATTATTGATAGAAAGGGAGCTGAGAACCCCGTTGCAGATAACTTGTCTAGGTTAGAAAATGTTCTTGATGACCCACTACCTATTGATGATAGCTTTCTTGATGAACAATTGAATGTCATAAATGCTTGTCACACTGCTCCATGGTATGCTGATTATGCTAATTACATTGTTTCTAAATTTATACCACCTAGTTTCACATACCAGCAAAAGAAAAAGTTCTTCTATGATTTGAGACATTAATTTTGGGATGGCCCACATATTTATAAAGAAGGAGTAGATGGTGTTATTAGACGTTGTGTACCTGAGCATGAACAGGAACAGATCCTACGCAAGTGTCACTTCGAGGCTTATGGAGGACACCACGCTGGAGACAGAACTGCACATAAGGTATTGCAATCTGGTTTTTATTGGCCTACTCTCTTCAATGATGCCCGTAAGTCTGTCTTATCTTGTGATGAATGTCAAAGAATTGGTAATATTAGTAGATGTCAAGAAATGCCTATGAATTATTCACTTGTTATTGAACCATTTGATGTTTGGGGCTTTGATTATATGGGACCTTTTCCTTCCTCCAATGAATAGACACATATTTTAGTTGCTGTTGATTACGTTACTAAGTGGGTAGAAGCTATTCCAACTAGTAGTGCTGATCACAACACCTCTATTAAGATGCTTAAAGAAGTTATTTTTCCGAGGTTTGGAGTCCCTAGATATTTAATGACTGATGGTGGTTCACATTTTATTTATGGTGCTTTCCGTAAAATGCTTGCTAAGTATGATGTTAATCATAGAATTGCATCTCCTTATCACCCACAGTCTTGTGGTCAAGTAGAATTGAGTAATAGATAACTCAAATTAATTTTGCAAAAGACTGTTAATAGATCTAGAAAGAATTGGTCCAAGAAACTTGATGATGCATTATGGGCCTATAGAACTGCATATAAAAATCCTATGGGTATATCTCCGTATAAAATGGTTTATGGAAAACCATGTCACTTACCTCTCGAACTAGAACATAAGGCTTATTGGGCTATTAAAGAGCTCAATTATGATTTCAAATTTGCCAGTGAGAAGAGGTTATTTGACATTAGCTCACTTGATGAATGGAGAACCCAAGCCTATGAGAATGCCAAATTGTTTAAAGAAAAAGTTAAAAGATGGCATGACAAAAGAATAGAGAAGCGTGAGTTTAATGTAGGTGAATATGTATTGCTATACAACTCTCGTTTAAGATTTTTTTGCAGGAAAGCTTCTCTCTAAATGGGAAGGTCCTTACGTTATCGAGGAGGTCTATCGTTCCGGTGCCATAAAAATCAACAACTTCGAAGGCACAAATCCGAAGGTGGTGAACGGTCAAAGAATCAAACATTTTATCTCAGGTAATCCTATAAATGTTGAAACCAATGTTATTGAAACTGTAACCCCGGAGGAATGCATAAGGGACACTTTCCGGAACGTTTCAGACTCCGAAAAGGAATAGGTATGTGGTACGGTAAGTAAACCGACTCCAAAACAGTTCTAATGGCAATTTTCTTCCATTTTGGAATATTTAAAAAAATAGAAGAATAAGAAGCAGTCCGGGAAGGACACGAGGGATCCACGAGGGTGGAGGGCGCGCCCTACCCCCTGGGCACGCCCCTTACCTCATGGGCACCTCGTGTGCTCTCTGTGCTTCGTGTTCTTACACGTCACGTATTTTGGTCGGTACAAATTCATTACATAACCTCTCGAAGGTTTTGACCACCGTATCACGCAAAAATCTCATGTTCTTGTTTTGAGCTGTTTTCTGCCAGGGTTGTCAAAGCCAAGCATCATGTCGTCTCCCTCCTACTACAACAATGAGGGCAACGATGCTTGGCTAATGAAGATAGAGCTGAAGAGAGAAGAACCCATGGAGATCAACAAGGATGAAAGGATCAAGAAGGTCATGGAGGACCAAGTTCCGGCAACAGAGGACATCCTTCAACTTGATCACAATCTTCTTACCCCAACTGAGATCAAATATTTCAAGATGATTGAGCTAGCTCGTATACAAAACAAGTATCTCACACGTGAAAATATTTTGTTGAAGGAGCATATCATCGCACTCAAGGGCATTATCCACAAGTTGGAAGACCTCCTACGCTCGATGTGCGACTACCCATCATCACCACCATCTTCTTCACCAACAAAGGAGACATAATCACATGGGTATGGGCACTCCCCTTGGCAATCGCCAAGCTTGGGGGAGTGCCCCGGTATCATATCACCATCACTTCTATCTTTACCGTTTTTCTTAGTTCGATCCTTTTGGTAATATCTTGATCTAGTAGAATAAAGTTTTAGTATGATCTAGTTGTGAGTTTTGGTTTATGATCCTTCTATGTAATCGAGTCCGTGAGCTATATATAATAAAGATTAGTGTTGAGTCAAGGGCTTGATTATTTTGCCATGATCTTGAGTGAATAATATAAAAGAGAAAGAATAAAAAGGAAATAAAATAGATCATATAGATCTTATGGAGAGTAATGAGTTCACATAGAAAGAGTATGATGAATAAAAGTTGTTGAGAGTTGACAAACATAGTTCTGGTCAGCGTTGCAATTAATAGGAAGTAATAAAGAAAGAGAGGTCTTCAAATATAAATACACTATCTTGGACATCTTTTATAATTGTGAGCACTCATTAAAATATGACATGGTAAAGAGTTGACGTTGGACAATGAAGACAACATAATGGGTTATGTTTTCTTACATCTAAGATAAATTATATTGCCATGGATCGTCCAACATGGTTGAGCTTGCCTTTCCCTCTCATGCTAGCCAATTCTTTGCACCAAGTAGAGATACTACTTGTGCTTCCAAATATCCCTAAACCCAGTTTTGCCATGAGAGTCCACCATACCTACCTATGGATTGAGTAAGATCCTTCAAGTAAGTTGTCATCGGTGCAAGCAATAAAAATTGCTCTCTAAATATGTATGACTTATTATTGTGGGAGAAAATAAGCTTTATACGATCATGTGATATGGAAGAAATAAAAGCGATGGACTGCATAATAAAGGTCCATATCACAAGTGGCAATACAAAGTGACGTTCTTTCGCATTAAGATTTTGTGCATCCAACCATAAAAGCGCATGACAACCTCTGCTTCCCTCTGCGAAGGGCCTATCTTTTACTTTTATCTCCTACCTTACATAACAGTCATGGTGATCTTCACCTTTCCTTTTTAGATTTCATCTTTTCGCAAGAACAACATGTTGGAAAGATCATGGTATATATGGCTAATTGGATGTGAGTTTTCATGAACTATTATTGTTGACATTACCCTTGAGGTAAAACGTTGGGAGGCAAAACTATAAGCCCCTATCTTTCTCTGTGTCCGATTAAAACTCCATACCCATAAGTATTGCATGAGTGTTAGCAATTGTGAAAGACTATATGATAGTTGGGTATGTGGACTTGCTGAAAAGCTCTTATATTGACTCTTTCCTATGTTATGATAAATTGCAATTGCTCCAATGACTGAGATTATAGTTTGTTAGTTTTCAACGAAGTTTATGATTCATACTTGAAATTGTGATTTAATTGTAACTCTAGCATAAGAGATCATATGACAAGAATTATATAAGTTGTTGTTCTAAGAATGACCATGATGCCCTCATGTCCGTTTTTTATTTTTATCGACACCTCTATCTCTAAACATGTGGACATATTTTACGATTTCGGCTTTTGCTTGAGGACAAGCGAGGTCTAAGCTTGGGGGAGTTGATACGTCCATTTTGCATCATGCTTTTATATCGATATTTATTGCATTATGGGCTGTTATTACACATTATGTCACAATACTTATGCCTATTCTCTCTTATTTTACAAGGTTTATGCTACCTCTTGAGCTCTGGTTGGTTTTCCCCGAAGAGGAAGGGATGATGCAGCAAAGTAGCGTAAGTATTTCCCTCAGTTTTTGAGAACCAAGGTATCAATCCAGTAGGAGGCTACGCGCGAGTCCCTCATACCTGCACAAAACAAATAAATCCTCGCAACCAACGCGAATAGGGGTTGTGAATCCCTACACGGCCACTTAAGAGAGTGAGATCTGACAGATATGATAAGATAATATTTTTGGTATTTTTGTGATAAAGATGCAAAGTAAAATAAAGGCAAAGTAAAAAGCAAAGGAAATAACTAAGTAGTAGGAGATTAATATGATAAAAATAGACCCGGGGGCCATAGGTTTCACTAGTGGCTTCTCTCGAGAGCATAAGTATTCTACGGTGGGTGAACAAATTACTGTTGAGCAATTGACAGAATTGAGCATAGTTATGAGAATATCTAGGTATGATCATGTATATAGGCATCACGTCCGAGACAAGTAGACCGACTCCTGCCTGCATCTACTACTATTACTCCACTCATTGACCGCTATCCAGCATGCATCTAGACTATTAAGTTAAAAACAGAGTAACACCTTAAGCAAGATGGCATGATGTAGAGGGATAATCTCATGCAATATGATGAAAACCCCATCTTGTTATCCTCGATGGAAACAATAGAATACGTGCCTTGCTGCCCCTACTGTCACTGGGAAAGGAAACCGCAAGATTGAACCCAAAGCTAAGCACTTCTCCCATTGCA
Source organism: Triticum urartu (assembly GCF_003073215.2). Lineage (NCBI taxonomy): Eukaryota > Viridiplantae > Streptophyta > Magnoliopsida > Poales > Poaceae > Triticum > Triticum urartu. The sequence goes on from NC_053023.1 coordinate 624,967,360, forward strand.
AGAAAGATCAATATAGTAGGCCAAACCAAACTGATAATTCGAAGACACTTGCAAAATAACCAATCATACATAAAAGAATTCAGAGAAGATTCAAATATTTTTCTCCACAAGAGAGGGGGAGAGCATTGTATTGAGATCCAAAAAGAGAGAAGAAGCCATCTAGCTATTAACTATGGACCTGTAGGTCTGAGGTAAACTACTCACACTTCATCGGAGGGGCTATGTTGTTGATGTAGAAGCCCTCCGTGATCGATGCCCCCTCCGGCGGAGCTCCGGAATAGGCCCCAAGATGGGATCTCGTGGATACAGAAAGTTGCGGCGGTGGAATTAGGTTTTTCGCTCCGTATTTGATCATTTGGGGGTACATAGGTATATATAGGAGGAAGGAATACGGTAGTGGAGCAACAGGGGGCCCACGAGGGTGGAGGGCGCGCCTGGGGGGTAGGCGCGCCCCCTACCTCGTGGCCTCCTCTTTTGTGTCTTGACGTGGGGTTGAAGTCTCGTGGGTCTTGTTCGTTGAGAAAATCACGTTCCCGAAGGTTTCATTCCGTTTGGACTCCGTTTGATATTCCTTTTCTTCGGAACCCTAAAACAGGCAAAAAACAACAATTCTGGGCTGGGCCTCCAGTTAATAGGTTAGTCCCAAAAATAATATAAAAGTGGAAATAAAGCCCAATAATGTCCAAAACAGTAGATAATATAGCATGGAGCAATCAAAAATTATAGATACGTTGGAGACGTATCAAGCATCCCCAAGCTTAATTCCTGCTCGTCCTCGAGTAGGTAAATGATAAAAACAGAATTTTTGATGCGGAGTGCTACTTGACATAATTTTAATGTAATTATTCTTAATTGTGGTATGAATATTCAGATCCGAAAGATTCAAGACAAAAGTTTAATATTGACATAAAAATAATAATACTTCAAGCATACGAATTAAGAAATTATGTCTTCTCAAAATAGCATGGCCAAAGAAAGTTATCCCTACAAAATCATATAGTCTGGCTATGCTCCATCTTCACCACACAAAATATTTAAATCATGCACAACCCCGATGACAAGCCGAACCGAAAGGGACTCGGTCCGCTGGTCCCATAGGTGTTCGTGGATCAGCACCCCGACATCTTTGGCGCGCCAGGTAGGGGGTGTCGAGGTTGTGTGAACCAGATCCGGCGTTCGCGCGAGCTAGATCTTCATCGTCTTCATCTACATGCCGCCGAAGAAGAAGGTTTCAGAGGCAGCTGCTCCGTCCGCGCAGAACCCACCATCGCCGGAGCAAACGGCTGGTGGGGCAGACGCCGGCGGAAGGACGCGCGTCGACGAGGGAGCTCACGGTGCTGCCAGGTCCAAGGACAGGGCTGCGCTGCCCATCGGCGGCGTAGCCGGTTCCCACAACGACCGGGCGCACTCCAAGACCTCGGCGTCCGTACATGCACCGCGCTCATCTCAGGAGGCGCAGGACCGGCAGCGTCATGGTACTCACAGTACCATGCGCTTGCTAGACCAAGATCGAGCTGGTGGATCTCGGAGCGCTCAGGACCACCATGCACGTCAACATGCTGGCACAAGCGAGGCACGGTCGCCTGGGCGAGATACTGCTCCTTCTAACGTGGTTAGAAGTCCGAGCATATCCCGCTCCTCGCACCGTTCGCCACCACCACCCGCCACTGCAGCAGAAGCTTTGGCGCGAGCTCAGCTGCTCCTAGACTACCCTCCAACGGCGGACAAGATCGACGACTGGAGGGCCACCATCCAGAGTCTCATCGGCTCTGCCAACGGCGACACTCAGCGGCAGCCGAGCACGTTGCAGCCGCAGCCAGTCAGCCAGGCACGAGCCGGTGGCGACAAGACCGGTGGGGGTGCAACCTCTGTGCACTCTCCACCCCGAAGGCCAAGATCGCCGACTCGCCGGATCTACCTCGACAGCGACTCCACCGCGTCATCAGATCCGCGAGCTCGTCGCGATCAGCGCCAAGTTCTTCAAGAACGACAACAAGAAGACACTCGTACTTGCATCGAGCGCCGAAGAGAAGAGCGACGTCAATCAGACCAGCGCGCTGGGCCCTCTGTTGACATGCATGCGCCAGGGGAACTAGGCGACTTGCCGTACGCGGTAGGTTGCCCTGCGTTCACTCGTGAGCTGCAGCAAGTCCAGTGGCCCAGCACGAAGAATTTCAAACTAGATGTACCAGAGAACTACGACGGCAAGACTCATCCGTCGGAGTTCCTCAGCATCTACACCATCGCGGTGCAGGCTGCCGGGGGGCGGGACGACAAGATTCTTGCCAACTACTTCCCGCTGGTGCTCAAGCCCAACGTCAGGTCCTGGCTCATGCACTTGCCGGACAACTCCATATCCTCCTGGGCTGACCTGTGCCATTAGTTTGTCGGCGCCTTTACAGGCGGCCACAAACCTCATGGCCAAGAGAGCGACCTTCATCTGCTCGCCCAGAAGGAAGGAGAGCCCCTGCGCAAGTACATTCAGAGGTTCAGCCGTGTACAGTACAACATCCCAGACGTCCACCCTGCCGCGGTCATCAGCGCGTTTCATCAACACGTGCGTAACCGCAGGATGCGGGAGGAGATGGCGATGTGCAGGATCAGAGACGTCAGTGAGCTATATGCCCTGGCCGACAAGTGTGCACGTGCTGAGGAAGGGAGGAGACTCCCCAGAGAGAATGCAGGAGCAGGAGGATCTGACAGCGAGGATGCTGCCCCGGCAAAGAAGAACCGGCGGCGGAACAGGAAGAAGAAAGGCAAAGATGTGCTAGTTGTTGAGCAGTCCGGCAACGAAGGTGGCACCATGCAAGCCAAGGTTGGTAGCTCCGGCAAGGAGATTGCCGCGTGCGCCAACTGCCAGGCTGTGGCGGTCGCCGACAAGCAGGACGGCTCCGACAAGCAATACTGCAAGATTCACCGCACCAAGGGCCATGACCTCCAGAGCTGCAAGAAGGTCGAGCAGCTTGTCTAGCAGCAAAAGGCTGAGTACGAGCGACGCGACAAGGAGAGGGCCCAAGGAGGTGCTGGAGAATCCGGCAAGAAGCGCGCCGGCCGGGGAGGACGCCGCGGCAAGGCCAAGCAGCGGCAAGGAGACAGACCTCCCCGCGGCTGCGACAACGATGAAGACGACGACGACGACGAAGACATGGATGATGTCAAGACCAGTGAGCAGGAGTTCCAGAAAGCCACAGAAGTCCTGTGCGTTGACGGCAGTGCTTCTCTGCATACTTCACACCGCCAACTCAAGCAGTGGGTGCGGGAAGTCAATGCAGCAGAACCACCTGTCGAATCGCGCAAGCTTCTGAAATGGTCCAGCACGCCTATCATCTTTGACATTGAGGACCACCCTGATCGCACAACTGCGGTCGGGTGCTTGCCGATGTTGGTCTCACCAACTATCCGCAACCTCAAGGTCACTAAGATGTAGTTGACGGCGGGGCCGGCTTGAGCCTGATCTCCTCCGCTGTACTCTAGAAACTCCAGATCCCTGACAGCGAGCTCGAAGAAACCGGCACATTCCAAGGAATCAATCCGGGAAGGAGCAAGCCGAAGGGAAAAGTCACGCTGCCAGTAACGTTTGGCAGCGAGCTGAACTTCAGGACTGAGAGGGTCACTTTTGACGTTGCCGATATTCCATTGCCTTATAATGGGATACTTGGCCGTCCAGCACTCACCAAGTTCATGGCAGCCTCTCACTACGCATATAACATGCTGAAGATGCCAGGCCCGATAAGCATCATCTCTGTCCCCGGCGACAAGAAAGATGCTCTTATCTGTGCTGACAAGATCTACCGGGAAGCAGCAGCCGCAGCAGATCACAAGTCACTTGCCGCTGAAGCTCCCGGGGGGAAGAAGACCAAGTCTGGCAAGAGTTCTGATGCCCACTACGGCAAGCGCACCTCTTCGGAGTGCTGCGCTGCCGTCGAGGACGCACCATCGAGCTCCACCGGCAAGTGTAATAAGACGATGGCAGCTCCACCACAGACGAAAAAGGTGTTCGCCAAGGAGGACGGCACTGGTGGTACCTTCACCATCAGTGCCATTCCCGGCTCTAAATAGGAAAGCGCGCTCGTTGCTTTCCTGCGGGCGAATGTCGACGTGTTTGCGTGGCAACCGTCTGACATCCCCGGTGTTCCCAGGAAAGTAATTGAGCACCACCTTGTCGTTTGTCCTCATGCACGGCTCGTCAAGCAGAAGGTTAGGAAGAAAGTAGTGGAGCGCCAAGAATTCATTGCAGAAGAGATCAAGAAGTTGGAAGCAGCAGGCCTTGTCAGAGGAGTGCTCCATCCTACGTGGTTGGCCAATCCTGTAGTCGTGCGCAAGGAGAATGGGAAATGGAGACTTTGTATCGATTTTACCGATGTTAACAAAGCTTGTCCCAAAGACCCATTTCCTTTGCCGCGGATTGACCAGATTGTTGACTCCACGGCCGGATGTGATTTGCTTTCATTTCTTGACGCATACTCAGGATATCATCAGATCTTCATGGCAGAAGAAGATGAGGAGAAGACCGCATTTATTACTCCATGTGGCACGTACTGTTTCGTACGAATGCCTTTCGGATTAAAAAATGCTGGTTCAACATTTGCAAGAGTGGTCCATGTTGCTCTTGAGCCGCAAATACACAGAAATGTGGAAGCCTACATGGATGATATAGTAGTCAAGAGCAAGGACAGAGCAACCCTGATACAAGATTTAGACGAGACCTTTGCAAATCTGCGCAAGATCAGCCTCAAGCTCAACCCAGAGAAGTGTGTGTTTGGAGTCCCCTCCGGCAAGCTTCTCGGGTTCTTCGTGTCTCAGCGGGGAATTAAAGCCAATCCCGACAAGATCAAGGCCATTGAGCAGATTGAAGCACCAAAGCGCGTCAAGGATGTACAAAGACTTGCCGGTTGCGTGGCTGCCCTCAGCAGGTTTATCTCTAGGTCTGCTGAGCGCGCCCTGCCATTTTTCAAATTATTGAAAAAGGCAGGTCCAATGAAATGGACTCCGGAAGCGGAGGCTGCGCTGCAAGACTTGAAGAGATACCTGTCCTCCCCTCCAATACTTGTCGCACCTAGGCCACAAGAGAAGTTGCTGTTGTATATAGCGGCAACCAATCAAGTGGTTAGTGCTGCGTTAGTAGCAGAGAGGGAGACAGATGACGAGCCCGCAACCACGGCAAGCACATCCAACGACAAGCAGGGGGCTTCCCCGACAAGCTCTGGTCCCGACAAAGATGGATCTGCGCAGATGCGAGAAGAGATACAGAAGAAGATGGTGCAGCGCCCAGTTTACTTTGTCAGTTCCCTTCTGCAGGGGGCTAGGTCAAGGTACTCTGGCGTGCAGAAGTTTCTTTTCGGCCTTCTCATGGCCTCGAGAAAGCTGCGCCATTACTTCCAAGCACATGAGATCACATTTGTCACTCGCTTTCCGCTGAAGAGGATACTACAGAATCTAGAAGCGACGGGCAGGATTGTTGAGTGGGCACTGGAACTGTCAAGCTTTGGCCTCAAATTTGAAAGTACTTCAACTATCCAGAGCAGAGCATTGGCAGAATTTATAGCAGAATGGACGCCAACACCAGATGAAGAAATTCCAGAAACGAGCACCCCAACAAGGAAGCAAGCAAAGAGTGGCTGATGTACTTTGATGGTGCCTTTTCGCTGCAAGGCGCCGGCGCTGGTGTGCTGCTTGTCGCACCCACCGGAGAGCACCTCAAGTACGTATTCTAGATGCACTTCCCCAAGGAGCAAGCAACAAACAATACTGCCGAGTATGAAGGCTTGCTTGCCGGTCTCAGGATCGCAGCAGACCTTGGGATCAAGAAGCTCATTGTCAGGGGTGACTCACAACTTGTCGTCCGCGAAGTAAACAAGAATTATCAGAGTCCGTTGATGGAAGCTTACGTCGACGAAGTGAGAAAGCTAGAAGAGCACTTTGACGGCCTACAAATGGAACATGTTCCGAGAGCTCAGAACGCCATTGCAGATGGCCTGTCAAAGTGCGCCGCACTTAAGTTACCTGTGGAACCAGGGATCTTTGTGCTCAAGCTGACTCAGCCGTCCGTAACACCATCAACTGGACAGAGCAAGAAGAGGAAGTTGATTTCTGGTGACTATTTGCTGGCAGAGCTTCCCGAAGCCGCCGCCAAGAATCCCAAACTCAACGCCAGAAGCGCTGAGGAGCAATCTGCTCCGGCAAACCCCAGGGTTTGTTCCATTGAAGCAGAAGCTCCCGACAAGTTTTGCTCCGGCAAACTTGCCGGGGAACGTCAAGCTCCGGCAGAACCGCAGATTCTTGCCGTAGAAGCGGACTTTCCTGCAGCAACAGATTTGCCTTGCGCTGAGGAGCGGTCTGCTCCGGCAAGCCCTAGGGTTTGCTCCGTTGAAGCAGAAGCTCCCGACAAGTTTTGCTCCGGCAAGCTTGCCGGGGAACGTCAAGCTCCGGCAGACCCGCAGGTTCTCGCCGTAGAAGCGGATGTTCCCACAGCGGCAGATTTGCCTTTAGTCCTTGTTGTCGAGCCACAAGCTCCAGCATGGGCGCAGCAGATTGTCCGTTTCCTTCAGACAGGAGAACTTCCCGAGGAGCAAGAAGAAGCGGAAAGAGTAGCCCGGCAGTCAAGTATGTACCAGTTTGTCGATAAGACACTTTACAGAAGAAGACTCAACGGTGTGAAATTGAAGTGTATTCACCGGGAAGACGGAGAAAAGCTGTTGGCAGAGATACATGGAGGCATATGTGGTCACCACATTGGCGCAAGAGCACTTGTCGGTAAAACATTCCGGCAAGGTTTCTTCTGGCCAACAGCCCTCCAGGATGCCACTGCACAAGTAACCAAGTGTGAAGCGTGCCAGTTCCATTCCAAGCAGATACACCAACCAGCTCAAGCTCTCCAGACGATCCCTTTATCCTGGCCATTTTCGGTCTGGGGGCTCGACATCCTCGGCCCCTTTCCCCGAGCTGTTGGGGGCTTTGTGTACTTGTACGTTGCAATCAACAAGTTCACAAAGTGGCCGGAAGTGGAACCGGTGAGGAAGGTGACAGCACAGTCAGCAGTCAAGTTCTTCAGGTCGATTGTTTGCCGCTTCGGGATCCCTAACAGGATAATCACCGACAATGGTACACAATTCACGAGCCGCACCTTCATGCAGTACGTCGAAGATCTTGGCGCCAAGGTCCGCTTCGCTTCTGTTGCTCACCCGAGAAGCAACGGTCAAGCGGAGAGGGCAAATGCTGAAGTGCTGCGCGGGCTCAAGACCAGAACTTTCGACAGGCTGCACAAGTGCAGAAGAAACTGGATCGAAGAGCTGCCGGTGGTTCTTTGGTCGATCAGGACGACGCCAAATCGAGCCACTGGATAGACACCTTTCGCTCTAGTCTATGGAGCAGAGGCAGTTATCCCCACGGAACTCGTATACGGGTCACCTCGAGTGCTCGCTTATGATGAGCTTGAGCAAGAGCAGCTGCGACAAGATGACGCGCTGCTCCTTGAGGAAGACCGTCTTCAGGCTGCTGTGCGAGCTGCTCGCTACCAGCAAGCTTTGCGCCGCTACCATAGCCGCAAAGTTAACGCCAGAAGTCTCGAGGAAGGCGACCTTGTTCTTCGGCGTGTTCAGTCCGCCAAGAATTCCAACAAGTTGACGCCGAAGTGGGAAGGCCCTTACCGGGTGAAACGAGTCACTAGGCCTGGCGCTGTCCGCCTTGAGACCGAAGATGGCATCCCGGTGAGAAACTCCTGGAGCATTGAGCATCTTCGTAAGTTTTACCCGTAAGGCGCGGTTGTCGGAACCTGTTCCGGTAACCACCTTTTGTACAAGTCTTGCCGCTGTTGCATGTAATCCTTTGTACAAAGCCGGGCGCAGACCCCGTGCATAAGTAAAGCTCATGTGCTGCGCACATTTTGTCGATTTTAGGCTTCTTATTTTTTGGCATATATGATCTGACACTTTGTGCAGCACCTATTCCACGGTAAGCAATAACGAGCTGTAAGGCTCCAAATCTTTATTTTCTCTTCTTTCTTTTCTCTCAAGGAAAGAAAGGTTCCCTCGCCCACAAGTTTGCCGGGGAGGAAAGGAGAAGACGATGGTATGGACCAGGCGCCGTTCAAGAAAGTTTCGCCTTGCCGGGAAGCAAACAATAGAAAAGCTAAGTTGCCAAAGTTTGAGCAATCAGATTTTTTAAGTTTTAAGTTATCTCCCTTGAACGACCACACTTTGTATGAAAAACCTGTGCACGGAGGAACCAACTCGTAGCTAGTAGCACCCTTACTTTGTTTCGAGTCCGCTCAACAACTTAAGTGAGCTGCTAGCGCCCTTACTTTGTTTCGAGTCCGCTCAGCAACTTAAGTGAGCCGCTAGCGCCCTTACTTTGTTTCGAGTCCGCTCAGCAACTTAAGTGAGCTGCGACTAGTTGCGACAAGGTTTCTTGTCGGTAGCGGCACCGCCAGCAGGCTGCTGACGTTCCGCACTCAGCGCTCGCGGCTAAGGTGCCTGCACCGGCAAGTTCCCTAAAAGCGTAGGGAAAAAACATACAAAGGGAGGAATCAAGTAAAGGGAATAACGTTACGATCATTGCCCAGAATAGAGTTATATTACAAAGATAACTTGTCGCAGCTCTAACAGATTGTTTTCATGACATAATAAACAGCGACAAGGAATGAAGAAATAGGCGGCCTAATCTACGTGATCGCCTTCGACCCTCTTGATCCCGCTCACCTTGTCCACAATGGGTGCGACAAGGGCCTTGAGCTCCTCCAGATCAGCTTCCGGCGGCAAGGTCCTGAGGATGTTGGTGAGGCGGAGGCCCGGATTGCGGATGGCCACCTTCATCAACACTTTCTGAAGAGCTCCCGCGCAGATCTTGCGCGACTCGTCAGCCAGTTGCTTGGGGATCCTCTCCCGGAGTCGCTGGAGGGCTGTCGCCACGCCCTTGAAGAACAAGACGAGCTTGGCGCTGGGTTGGAGGTTCTCGTCGGAGGGATACCCGAGATCCTCCATCCCCAGCTGCGCCAGCTCCTTGTTAATATCTGTGGCGGTATTCACAAGGCTCTCCGTCCAGTGCGTCACAGTCTCCCTGAAAGCGTTCTGGGTGGCGGCAGCACTCTCCAGCAGCGCCTTGTCGGCCTTGATTTCCTCCTTCAAGGCCGCCTCCCGCTTCTTGGCGCTGTCCAGAGTCTTGGTCAAAGTGGTTAGCTTCAACTCAAGATCCACGTTGGAGACCTTGGCGGCACTGAGCTCTCTGCCCTTCTCGGCGAGATCGGCTTCCAGCCGCGCCACCTGCGTCTTCAACTCCTCCTTGGCGGCCTCGGCGGCGGCGGCGGCGTCCTCTACTTGTTTGAGGTCTCCACTGAGTTTTTCCTCGCGCGCGGCAAGCTCCTGCTCGTGGGCGTCGAGATTGACCTTCCGCTGTGCCAGCTCGCCCTCCTCAGCGGCTAGCTTCACAGCGGCAAGTCGCTGCCGCTCTTCGACTTCGGCCTTCTCGAGGAGGAAGGCCTTCTACGTTTCAGCGAGCCGCTCCCGCTCCTCCGCCAGTGATCGGAGGGCTTCCCGATGGAAACCCCCGAGCTCTTCCGCGCGCTTCTCGATATCAGCTCCCGCCCTCGCGACAAGCGCTTCGCGGGATTCCAGCTTAGCTTGCCGCGCGTGGTAGAGTGACATCAACTTCCGCAGCAGCCGCTCTTCTTCGGGCTCGTTGCTGCTGCTGCTTGGCGCGTCGACCACCGTCAACCCCGCGGAGGCAAACACTTCTCCGTCAAAGATCTCCCCCTCGACCGGCGCCCTGGAGCTTGACGCCCAAGGGAGGTTGATGAAGACGCCTTCGCCGGCCTTCAAGTAGACGCCCGGCTGGGGCTCCCCGGAGCTTGGCGCTGCGGCCTCGGCGAACGGGTCGGCGGTCGGCGTAGCGCCTGGCGCTCCTGCGGCCTCTGGGCCGTCAGTACGATCGCCAGATCCCTCGCCAGTTGCCGCGTCGGCAGCCTTGCCGGCCCCTGCGCCGGTGGCATCGCCACCACCGGCTGCTTCGTCGGCGGCGACATCGGTCTCCATCTGCTCTGCAGTGGATGTGTCTAACGGCCGGAAGAGAGGAGAAGTGTCAAGTAAAATCCAGCAAAAACCCAAGAAGATCAAAAGAAGAAGAACCCAAGGGAAGTTTTGAAGCAAGAGGAGTACCTGCACCAGGTTCTGCAGTCGTGGTCTCCGGCGACGGGGGGCCACTGGTGCTGTCCCTCGCCGTAGAACCCTCCCTTGCCGAAGACTTCTCCCTTACCGGGAAGCCCTCCCTTGCCGGAGAATTCTCCCTTGTCGGGGGATTCTCCCTTGGCTCCTGGTGGGGCTGCTCGGCTCCTACACAAGTCAACAAGAAGATATCAGCAAAGACAAGTACCCGTGCGTGCCTTGCAGCGACAAGTAAATCATACACTTATGCTGGGGGCTGCTCTGGAGGAAAGTCGCCGGGTCCGGCAAGGTTGTCTCGGACGCGCCACCTGCTGTCGCAGTGGGCTCGTCCTCGATGACGATCACCGGGACCTTAGCTCTCTTTGCTGCTCTCTGGGCCAGAGTCCTAAAGAGGAACAAGTTCAGAAGAAAAGCAAGTGAGGAACAAGACAAACAGCAAGAATTGAAGAAATGAAAGTACAGCAAGAGAAGCTTACTCTTCTTCTTCTTCCTCGTCGGAGCTGAACGCGGAGAAGTCGAAGTCCGGCGCGCGCCCGGCACGAGGAGGCGGAGGAGAAGCTTCCCTTGGCCGCTTGGCGGGAGCAGTGGCGGCGGTCTAAGACGACCCCGCCCCGGCTTCCAGCGCGGCGTGAGCAGCGGCAGGAACTGAAGCGGTGGTCCGGCTAGACTCCGCTCCAGTTGCCGTCGCAGCATGAGGCGCTCCCGCGGCAACGGTGTTTGCCGCGGTGCAGCGTGTCACGCGGCGTGGCGACTGTTGACCCGCTTGCCGCTCCGCCACGTCACCGGCCTTGTGGAGACGCCTTCTCGGTGGGGATGGAGGCTCTTCTTGTGGTGGGCTGTCCGAAGACGAGGTGGAAGATGAGTTGATTTCCAGCGAGCCGCTCGTGTCCTTGGTGGGCTCGCTCGGCTCGGCGTCACGCCCGGCAAGCTCCTTCTTGCCGGCGGGCTCCCCTCGCTCGACACGGCTTGCCGCTTCTGCTGCATCTGCCTCCTCCACAGTGAACCCAAACTCGCCCGCGGCTGCGGCTGACGCTGCCTCCTCCAGCCTAATGGCGATGAGTGCCATCTCTGCGTCGGTGGTGTCGCGGGTGAGGCCATCCTTCTCGTCGGAGCAGATTGGCACTTCCACTAAGTCATCGAAGAACTGCTGCACGACGTCGTCTGCAGGCTCCTGCCAAGTTGGCACAATCAAGTGCGAGTCGCACTCCGGCATCATTGCACGGATGCGGTCGAGCGCGGAATTGTTGCACAACAGAACGACGCCCCCCGGCAACCTGAAAGCTTCGGGATGTTGGGGGTCATACTTGAAGAGCTCCTGGAGCATCGCGTTGAGCTCCAGGACTGTGAAGTTGTAATTGAGGCCCGGCCGCAGCCTCATGATGTCTGCCGCATTCTTGAACTCCCAAGTGGGCCTCCCCCGCTCTTGCAGGGGGGCGATGCGGCGACGAAGGAAGTCCGCGCCAACAGCGCCTACAGTTAGCCCGGCAAGCCTGAGGCGCAGGATCCTGGTGACGGCAATCTTTAGCATGTCATCTTCCGGGGCCACGTCGCTCCAATCGCTGCCGCGTGCTACTGGGGTTCGGCGCCGGGTGGTGAATGGCTGCGGGCTCCCCTCGTCAATCCAGCACCAATCTGCTCTCCACTCCTCCCACTTGCCGCGGAATTCTCCCTCCAGATAAGTTTCCTTCTTGCCGGTCCTTGAGACCCAGGCGATTCCGCCGGATAGAGGCTCTCCTCTCTCTACTCGGGGTATGAAGAAATGGCGGAAGAGGGCTACACTGGGGAGGACTCCGACAAAGTTTTCGTAGAGATGTGCGAAAACTGCCATGGTTAGAACAGCATTGGGGGTGAAGTCAAGGAGGTGGAATCCGTAGGTATTCATGATGTCGAAGACAAATTCAGAGAAAGGCGGGCAGAGCCCGCAGTAGAAGAACAGAGCAAAGAAGGGGTATCCATTCGGAGCCTTCTTCCAAGCGGCGGCGGGGAGTACCTTCGTGCGCGGATGCGCCCGCGTCTCCGCCGACCAGAAAAGGTAGTAGTTCTCCCTCAACTCCTTCGCGCCAAGCTTGGGGGGGAAGACGGCCCGCTCCTTCCGCAGCGCCGCGAGCCGCTGTGCCTCGGTCGACTTCACGGCCTTCCCCTTGTCGGCTTTTGGAGCCATGGCGGAAGCAGTGGAGGAGGTTGACGGCGTTGGTGGTGCCGGTGGCCATGGGGGGCGGAGCGCTGCTCTCTCTCTCTCAGCTTTGGGAAGGCGATGGAGCGGCGGAGATTTCTGAGATTGGAACAACAACGGGCAAGTGGGCGTACTGCCCCTATTTCCCCTGCTTATAAAGAGGGAGGGGGCGGACGTTCCGCATTTCCGAATAAAGAAACCACCCACGATCTCTCCCACGACGCCGCGTTCAACGCGTGCCGTTCGGGGAGGGCGCGGTGGATACGGAGTGAGATACGGCGTAACCTAGGCCGCGCGTGCCTGTGCCCTATTTTGGGCCTGGCCTAACAGCGCTCGGCATCGTGTATGGCCCAGGCCCGGGGGCTCCTGTCGGTGTACTAGAGTAGGGGTACCCTAGTATCCCGAACTTGTGCACGGGCAGTCGCAGCATCCCGCGGCAAGGCTTGCCGGGTGACCGCCAAGGTCCTCCGTGGCTCCTTTGGAGCCATTCAAGAACAAAGTGTCCAAGCCAAGAAGACAAGACCCCGGCAAGAGGAGCTTGCCGGGAAGGCTAACAAAAGCATCCCAAGACCCCGGCAAGAAGAGCTTGCCGGGAAGGCCACCCAAGACATTTCAAGGAACTTGCCGCGGCGCACCACGCGTCCCGGCAAGGCCCGGTGAGCGACAAGCTCCCGGATGCGACAAGACAACAACCGCGGCAAGGCGCTTGCCGCGGCAAGACACCACTGTTCCCGCGCTCCAGCACATCCACCAACGTGTCGCTCTGGGACCCCTCCAGGCGTACGTGGCGGAAGGCTGTGCAGCTTGCGGTGCGCGGTGGCAAGCGGCGCTGACAAGTTTGCCATCGTGGCGAGCGGTGGCGCCCCTGACGGTCCTTTTTTGCACTGTTTAGGCGACACAGACGGGCATTTAAGGCCCTTGTCCCCTGCCGTCAGGGTTAGGTATGATACACTGTAGCAGGTAGCTTTACCTACCACAGCACCTTTCCATTTTTACCCTTTTCCTCCGTTGCCACCTGTCGGTGACCCCTTGAGCATACAAAAGGAGGCCCGTGTGCAACGTAGAGGGGGGGTTCGAACACTCACGCTCGGTCTCGTTAGCTGCTGAAGTGTACTGTAGCACTTCGCGCTCCCGAGCAAGAAATCAATACAAACCACAAAGCAGGAGTACGGTTTTACACATCTGTGCGGCCCGAACCTGGGTAAATCGCTCGCGTGTATCGCCTCGATTTGCTCTTTGCGCGACCTCCGCCCCCGCCGAACCGAAAGGGACTCGGTCCGCCGGTCCCATAGGTGTTCGTGGATCAGCATCCCGACACAATCGTTCCAAGGAAAGATCTACCAAGAATAATAGGACATGAAGGATTGCAATCTATGTCAAGAACAATAAAATCTACGGGCACATAATTCCTATTTGCAACAATAAGAACATCATTAATTCTTCCCATAGGTTTCTAAATAGTGGAATCCACAAGGTGCAAGTTTAAAGAAACCTAACAATCACACAAAGTCTTTGGAATCGTGGAAACACTAGCACCCAAATCACATAAAGCATAGCATTCACGATCTTTAATTTTAATTTTAATAGTTGGTTCCCACTCATCATAAAGCTTTCTATGGATAGAAACTTCCAATTCAAGTTTTTCTTCATAAGATTGCATCAAGGAATCAACGATATGTTCAGTAAACGCTTTATTTTGACTATAAGCATGAGGAGAATTTAGCACGGATTGCAACAAGGAAATACAATAAATCAAAGAGAAATTCTCATAGTTAAATTCCTTGAAATCCATAATAGTGGTTTTAGCAACATCTAAGGTTTTAATTTCTTCAATCCCACTTTTATCAATTTTAGCATCAAGATCAAAAAATTCTGAATTCTTGGAACACCTTCTAGGTAAAGGTGGATCATATTCAGTCCCATCATTATCAAGATTCATATTGCAAAACAAAGATTTAATAGGGGACAAATCAATAACTTTTAGATCTTCATCATTATTTTCATAGGATCTAGAAGAACATGATCTTATAACGGCATCTTTCTTAGCACGCATCCTAGCGGTTCTTTCTTTGCACTCATCAATGGAAATTCTCATGGCTTCGAGAGACTCATTGATATAATGCTTAGGTGGAATAGATCTAAGTTTCAAAGAATCAACATCAAGAGAAATTCTATCAACATTCCTAGCCAAGTCATCAATCTTAAGCATTTTTTCTTCAATCAAAGCATTAAAATTCTTTTGTGAAGCAATAAATTCTTTAATATTAGATTCAAAATCAAAGGGCATCTTATTACAATTTCCATAAGAATTGTTTTAGGAATTACCATAATTATTATAGGGATTACTAGGATAAGGCCTAGGATTAGAATTTCCTCTATACGCGTTGTTACCAAAATTGTTCCTACCAACAAAATTCACATCCATAGATTCATTATTATTCTCAATCAAAGTAGACAAGGGCATATCATTAGGATCAGAAGAAACACTCTTATTAGCAAATAATTCATAAGTTCATCCATCTTTCCACTCAAATCATTAATTTCTTCTATCGCATGCACCTTTTTATTAGTAGATCTTTCAGTATGCCATTGAGAATAATTAACCATAATATTATCTAGGAGTTTAGTAGCTTCTCCTAAAGTGATTTCCATAAATGTGTCTCCCACGGCCGAATCTAAAAGATTTCTAGAAGCAAAATTCAATCCGGCTAAAATTTTTGTATAATCATCCACAAATTTAAACCATGAGTAGGGCAATTACGTATCATTAGTTTCATTCTCTCCCAAGCTTGTGCAACATGTTCATGATCAAGTTGCTTAAAATTCATAATATCGTTTCTAAGAGAGATGATATTAGCGGGAGGAAAATACTTAGAGATAAAAGCATCTTTGCACTTGTTCCATGAATCAATACTATTTTTAGGCAAAGACGAAAACCAAGCTTTAGCACGATCTCTAAGCGAAAAAGGAAATAGCTTCAATTTAACAATACCATTATCCACATCTTTCTTCTTGTGCATATCACACAAATCAATGAAGCTATTTAGATGGGTAGCGGTATCTTCACTAGGAATGCCGGAAAATGGATCTTTCATGACAAGATTCAGCAAAGCAGTATTAATTTCACAAGATTCAACATCGGTAAGAGGAGCAATCAGAGTGCTAATAAAATCATTGTTGTTGGTATTGGTGAAGTCACATAATTTAGTATTATCTTGAGCCATCGTGGCAAGCATGCAAACTACCACACAAGCAAACAAAAAGCAAGTGGGCAAAAAGAGGCAAATAGAGAAAGAGATGGAGGATAGAGAGAGAGGGCGAATAAAACGACAAGGGTGAAGTGGGGGCGAGAGGAAAACGAGGGGCAAATGGCAAATAGTGTAATGCGGGAGATAAGGGTATGTGATGGGTACTTGGTATGTTGACTTTTGCGTAGACCTCCCCGGCAACGGCGCCAGAAATCCTTCTTGCTACCTCTTGAGCACTGTGTTGGTTTTCCCCAAAGAGGAAGGGATGATGCAGCAAAGTAGCGTAAGTATTTCCCTCAGTCTTTGAGAACCAAGGTATCAATCCAGTAGGAGGCTACGCGCGAGTCCCTCGTACCTGCACAAAACAAATAAATCCTTGCAACCAACGCGAATAGGGGTTGTCAATCCCTACACGGCCACTTACGAGACTGAGATCTGATATGTATGATAAGATAATATTTTTGGTATTTTTGTGATAAAGATGCAAAGTAAAATAAAGGCAAAGTAAAAAGCAAAGGAAATAACTAAGTAGTAGGAGATTAATATGATAAAGACAGACCCGGGGGCCATAGGTTTCACTAGTGGCTTCTCTCGAGAGCATAAGTATTCTATGGTGGGTGAACAAATTACTGTTGAGCAATTGAAAGAATTGAGCATAGTTATGAGAATATCTAGCTATGATCATGTATATAGGCATCACGTTCGAGACAAGTAGACCGACTCCTACCTGCATCTACTACTATTACTCCACTCATCGACCGCTATCCAGCATGCATCTAGAGTATTAAGTTAATAATAGAGTAACGCATTAGGTAAGATGACATGATGTAGAGGGATAAACTCATGCAATATGATGAAAACCCCATCTTGTTATCCTTGATGGCAACAATACAATATGTGCCTTGCTGCCCCTACTGTCACTGGGAAAGGACACCACAAGATTGAACCCAAGGCTAAGCACTTCTCCCATTGCAAGAAAGATCAATCTAGTAGGCCAAACCAAACTGATAATTCGAAGAGACTTGCAAAGATAACCAATCATACATAAAATAATTCAGAGAAGATTCAAATATTGTTCATAGATAGACTTGATCATAAACCCACAATTCATCGGTCTCGACAAACACACCGCAAAAAGAAGATTACATCGAATAGTTCTCCACAAGAGAGGGGGAGAACATTGTATGGAGATCCAAAAAGAGAGAAGAAGCCATCTATCTAATAACTGTGGACCCGTAGGTCTGAGGTAAACTACTCACACTTCATCGGAGGGGCTATGGTGTTGATGTAGAAGCCCTCCATGATAGATGCCCCCTCCGGCGGAGCTGCGGAACAGGCCCCAAGATGGGATCTCGTGGATACAGAAAGTTGCGGCAGTGGAATTAGGTTTCTGGCTCTGTATCTGATCGTTTGGGGGTACGTAGGTATATATAGGAGGAAGGAGTACATCGGTGGAGCAACAGGGGGCCCACGAGGGTGGAGGGCGCGCCTGGGGGGTAGGCGCGCCCCCTACCTCGTGGCCTCCTATTTTGTGTCTTGACGTAGGGTCGAAGTCTCCTGGGTCTTGTTCATTGAGAAAATCACGTTCCCAAAGGTTTCATTCCGTTTGGACTCCGTTTGATATTCATTTTCTTCGAAACCCTAAAACAGGCAAAAATCAGCAATTCTGGGCTGGGCCTCCGGTTAATAGGTTAGTCCCAAAAATAATATAGAAGTGGAAAATAAAGCCCAATAATGTCCAAAACAGTAGATAATATAGCATGGAGCAATCAAAAATTATAGATACATTGGAGACGTATCAGTTTACATAAAGAGGGAGAATGCCGGCAGCTGGGTTTCTGGGCTAGAAAAGGAGCAAATATTAGAGACCTATTCTGCACAGCTCCAAAAGTCCCGAAACTTCACGGAAGTCATTTTCAGAATATATAAAAAATACTGAGCGCAAGATGTTCCGGAGGGGGGCCACACCCTGCCCACGAGTGTGGGGGGCATGCCCCCTACCTCGTGGGCCCCCTGATGGCCCTCCGATGCCCATGTTCTGCTATATGGAGTCCTTCGATGAGGAAAAAAATCATAAGCCAGCTTTCGGGACAATACTCCGCTGCCACGAGGCGGAACCTTGGCGGAACCAATCCAAGGCTTCGGCGGAGCTGTCCTACCAGGGAAACTTCCCTCTTGGAGGGGGAAATCATCGCCATCGTCATCACCAGCGCTCCTCTCATCGGGATAGGGCAATCACCATCAACATCTTCACCAGCACCATCTCCTCTCAAACCCTAGTTCATCTCTTGTATCCAATTCTTGTCTCTAAGTCCGGGATTGGTACCTGTGGGTTGCTACTAGTGTTGATTACTCCTTGTAGTTGATGCTAGTTGGTTTATTTGGTGGAAGATCATATGTTCAGATCCTATATGCATATTAATACCCCTCTGATTATGAACATGAATATGCTTTGTGCGTAGTTACGTTTGTTCCTGAGGACATGGGAGAAGTCTTGCTATTAGTAGTCATGTGAATTTGGTATTCATTCGATATTTTGATGAGATGTATGTTGTCTTTCCTCTAGTGGTGTTATGTGAACGTCGACTACATGACACTTCACCATTATTTGGGCCTAGAGGAAGGCATTGGGAAGTAATAAGTAGATGATGGGTTGCTAGAGTGACAAAAGCTTAAACCCTAGTTTATGCATTGCTTCGTAAGGGGCTGATTTAGATCCATATGTTTCATGCTATGTTTAGGTTTACCTTAATACTTTTGTTGTAGTTGCGGATGCTTGCAATAGAGGTTAATCATAAGTGGGATGCTTGTCCAAGTAAGGGCAGTACCCAAGCACCGGTCCACCCACATACCAAATTATCAAAGTACCGAATGCGAATCATATGATCGTGATGAAAACTAGCTTGATGATATTCCCATGTGTCCTCGGGAGCGCTTTTCTCTATATAAGAATTTGTCCAGGCTTGTACTTTGCTACAAAAAGGATTGGGCCACCTTGTTGCACTTTATTTACTTTTGTTACTTGTTGCTCGTTACAAATTTTATCTTATCACAAAACTATCTGTTACCTATAGTTTCAGTGCTTGCAGAGAATACCTTGCTGAAAACGGCTTATCATTTCCTTCTGCTCCTCGTTGGGTTCGACACTCTTACTTATCGAAAGGACTACGATAGATCCCCTATACTTGTGGGTCATCAGACTTGCAAACCTCAACACAAGTATTTCTCAAATTCACAAATACTCAACTAGTATGACACTAATATCACCATCTTCATATCTCGAAACAATCATCAAGTATCAAACTTCTCATAGTATTCAATGCACTCTATATGAAAGTTTTTATTATACCCATCTTCGATGCCTATCATATTAGGACCAATTTCATAACCGAAGCAAATTACCATGCTGTTCTAAAAGACTCTCAAAATAATATAAGTGAAGCATGAGAGATCAATAATTTCTATAATATAAAACTATCGTCGTGCTCTAAAAGATATAAGTGAAGCACTAGAGAAAACGACAAACTACTTCAAAAGTTATAAGTGAAGATCAATGAGTAGTTGAATAATTATGTAACTATGTGAAGACTCTCTAACATTTAATAATTTCAGATCTCGGGATATTATTCAAACAAGAAGCAAAACAATACAAAATAAAATGATGCTCCAAGAAAAACAGATATCATGTGGTGAATAAAAATATAGCTCCAAGTAAAGTTACCGATGAACGAAGACGAAAGAGGGGATGCCATCCGGGGCATCCCCAAGCTTAGGCTCTTGGTTGTCCTTGAATATAACCTTTGAAGGAAATATGCCCTAGAGGCAGTAATAAAATTATTATTTATTTCCTTATATCATGATAAATGTTTATTATTCATGCTAGAATTGTATTAACCGGAAACTTAGTACATGCGTGAATACACAAACAAAGAGAGTGTCACTAGTATGCCTCTACTTGACTAGCTCATTGATTCAAAGATGGTTAAGTTTCCTATCCATAGACATGATGTGATTTGATTAACGGGATCATATCATTAGAGAATGATGTGATTGACTTGACCCATTCCGTTAGCTTAGCACAATGATCGTTTAGTTTGTTGCTGCTACTTTCTTCATGACTTATACATGTTCCTCAGACTCTGAGATTATGCAACTCCCGAATACCGAAGGAACACATTATGTGCTACAAAACGTCACAACGTAACTGGGTAATTATAAAGGTGCTCTATAGGTGTCTTCGATGGTACTTGTTGAGTTGGCATAGATCGAGATTAGGATTTGTCACTCCGATTGTCGAAGAGGTATCTCTGGGCCCTCTCGGTAATGCACATCACTATAAGCCTTGCAAGCAATGTGACTAATGAGTTAGTTGCGGGATGATGCATTACATAACGAGTAAAGAGACTTGCCGGTAATGTGATTGAACTAGTCATTGAGATACCGATGATCGAATCTCGGGCAAGTAACATACCGATGACAAAGGGAACAACGTATGTTACTATGCGGTTTGACCGATAAAGATCTTCGTAGAATATGTAGGAACCAATATGAGC
Source organism: Triticum urartu (assembly GCF_003073215.2). NCBI lineage: Eukaryota > Viridiplantae > Streptophyta > Magnoliopsida > Poales > Poaceae > Triticum > Triticum urartu. Next base: position 624,987,488 of record NC_053023.1, read on the forward strand.
ATCCAGGTTCCGCTATTGGTTATTGACCGGAGATGAGTCTCGGTCATGTCTACATAGTTCTCGAACCCGTAGGGTCCGCACGCTTAATGTTCAGTGACGATCGGTATTATGAGTTTATGTGTTTTGATGTACCGAAGGTTGTTCGGAGTCCCGGATGAGATCAGGGACATGACGAGGAGTATCAAAATGTTTGAAACGTAATGATCGATATATTGGACGGCTATATTCAGACATCGGAAAGGTTCTAAGTGGTTCAGGAATTTATCGGAGTACCGGAGAGTTAGGGGAATTCGCCGGGGGAGTATATGGCCCTGATTGGGCTTTAGTGGAGAGAGAGGGCTGCCTAGAGCAGGCCGCGCGCCCCCCAAGCGCTAGTCCAAATTGGACTAGGGGGAGGGGCGGCGCCGCCTCCTTCCTTCTCTTCTCTCCTACTCCTACTACTTGGAAGGAGGGAATCCTACTCCCGGAGGGAGTAGGACTCCCCAGGGCGTGCCATAGTAGAGGGACGGCCCTCCCCTCCCCCACTCCTTTATATATGGGGGAAGGGGGCACCCCATGGACACACAAGTTGATCATTGATCTCTTAGCTGTGTGCGGTGCCCCCCTCCACCATAATCCACCTCGGTCATATCATAGTGGTGCTTAGGCGAAGCCCTGTTCCGGTAGCATCATCATCACCGTCATCATGCCGTCGTGTTGACGAAGCTCTCCCTTAACACTCTGCTGGATCGTGAATTTGTGGGATTTCACCGAGCCGAACGTGTGCAGATCGCGGAGGTGCCATACTTTCGGTACTAGGATCAATCGATCATGAAGACATACGACTACATCAACCGCGTTGTCATAACAGTTCCGCTTACGGTCTACGAGGGTATGTGGACAACACTCTCCCCTCTCGTTGCTATGCATCACCATGATCTTGCGTGTGTGTAGGAAATTTTTGAAAATTACTGCGTTCCCCAACAGTGGCATCCAAGCCAGGTTCAAAGCGTCTGCTATCTGCTTTGGCAATCCTCCTCTTACGAGGGTATTGACATAGCTCTTCCGGCTCAAAGCGTCTGCTACGACATTGGCCTTTCCTGGATGATAGTGCAACTTCATATCATAATCCTTTATGAGCTCCAACCATCTCCTTTGCCTGAGATTTAACTCATTTTCTGTGAAAATGTACTTCAAACTCTTGTGATCCATGTACGCATCAAAATGGTTCCCAATAAGAAAATGTCTCCAGGTCTTGAGTGCATGCACTACAGCTGCTATCTCCAAGTCATGTGTGGCATAATTCAACTCATGCGGTCTAAGTTGACATGAGGCATAAGAAACAACTCTCCCGTCTTGCATAAGCACTCCTCCAAGTCCTAAGCGAGAGGCGTCGCAATACACTTGGAAATCCTTGCGTATATCTGGCAGAATCAACACTGGGCTATAGTCAAACATTTCTTCAACTCCTGGAAACTTCCTTCGCATTCTTCAGTCCAATGGAACTTGGTGCCCTTTTTCAACAATGTCGTCATAGGCTTCGCAATCTTGGAAATGTTCTCAATGAATCTCCGATAGTATCCCGTGAGTCCAAGAAAACTGTGGATCTCTCCAACTGACGTGGGTGCCAACCACTCAGTGACTGACTGAACCTTGGTAGGATCCACTGCTATACCTTCTCCTGATATAACATGTCCAAGAAATCCAACTTCCTTCAACCAAAACTCACATTTGCTAAACTTGGAATATAACTGATGTTCCCTGAGCTTCTCAAGAACCAAACGCAAATGCTCCTTGTGTTCCTCTTCATCCTTTGAGTATACCAAGATATCATCAATGAACACCACAAAAAACTTATCCAAGAATCCCATGAACACCTTATTCATCATGCTCATGAAATAGGAAGGGGCATTAGTCAGTCCAAATAACATAACCATGTACTCATATAGCCCGTACCATGTGGTGAAAGCTGTCTTAGGTATATCCTTTTCTCGAATCTTCAGCTGGTGGTATCCTGATCGCGGGTTAATTTTCTAAAACACTTAAGCTCCTTGCAGCTGGTCAAACAAATCATTGATCATCGGCAGTGGGTACTTGTTCTTGATCGTCAGTTCATTCAATGCCCGATAATCAACAACCATTCTTAGAGATTTATCCTTATTGTCAACCAAGAGCACTGGTGCTCCCCATGGTGATGAACTTCGTTGAATGTATCCTTTCTCCAATAACTCCTAGATCTGCTTCTTGATCTCCTCCAGATCATTCACGGGCATCCGGTACGGTCTCTTCGATCTTGGTCCGGTGCCTGACAATAACTCTATCAAAAACTCAATGTCTCGATCCGGGGGCATGCCCGGTAATTCCTCTAGAAATACAGCCGGGTAATCCTTCACTAGAGGCACTTCTTCCCGAGCAACTCTTGTGAGAGAATTTAGGTGAGTACTCTTAGGTGTATGCCTGGATACATACTTAATCCTTTTTCCCTCCGGGATGGTTAGTAGAATTGACCTACTGGCGCAATCAATGTTTCCTCCATACTTCGATAACCAATCTATCCCCAGTATCACATCCAATCCTTCGGATTCCAAAATTATTAGGTCTGAGGGGAAAACATGGCTGCGAATGGTTAAAGGTATCTGGTCGCACCATCGGCTAGCCATATACTCTACACCTGGTGAACTCACTAGCAAGGGTGTCCTAAGGGCTAAGGTGGGTAACTTAAACTTATCCACAAATCCCCTTGAAATGTATGAATGCGATGCTCCAGTATCGAAAAGAACAATTGCGGTAAATGACTTAACCAAAAACATACCGATAACTGCATCAGGGTGCTCTTCAACCTCCTCCACGTTCACGTGGTTCACTTGTCCCCTGTTGAAAGGGTTGGGCTTCTTCCCAGAGCTTCCATTATCGTTGCCATTCTTCGCTTCAGGGCACTCAGTGGCATAGTGTCCAGTCTTCCCGCACTTGAAACAAGTAATGTGACTTAGATCCTTCTTGGCGGGTGTGGCTAGGTCAGAGCGGTTCTGATTGCTGCTTGCTCCATTCCCATTCTTGGGGACATTGTGGTTATGAGAAATCCCTCCGCTATGGGAGTGGCCTCCATGGTTATAGGTGAGGGAGTGCTGGACTAAGGGGTCCTCGAGCGTCCGGCCTGTTATCTATGGGCCGGACTGATGGGTTGTGAAGATATGAAGACTGAATACTATACCCTTGTCCGGATAAGACTGTCCTTGGTGTGGAAGGCAAGTTTGGCGAACAACTATGAAGATTCCATCTTATGTAACCGACTCTATGTAACCCTAGATCCCCTCGGTGTCTATATAAACCGGAGGGTGTAGTCTGGAAAGCATATACTCAATACCGTAGTCACACAGGCTAGACTTCTAGGGTTTAGCCATTACGACCTCGTGGTAGATCAACTCTTGTAATACTCATATTCATCAAGATCAATCAAGCAGGAAGTAGGGTATTACCTCATAGAGAGGGCCCGAACCTGGGTAAACATCGTGTCCCCCGTCTCCTGTTACCATCGACTTTAGACGCACAGTTCAGGACCCCCTATCCGAGATCCACCGGTTTTGACACTGACATTGGTGCTTTCATTGAGAGTTCCACTGTGCCATTGTCACAGAGGTTGATGGCTCGACTTATCATCAAGGAAAATATCACCTCAGAAGGAGTTGTGGCCTCGGGCCAAACCCTCCGGCTGGGCGGTTTTACCATGATTGCCTGCTCGGCCTCTGAGCCAACGAGGATGATCTCCCAAGTCAGCGAAAAACGTATCTACGTTGATTCTGAATACGCCAAACGGATGGATCCGACGGAGTTATCGTCTTTGAACGAACTCCTAGATCGCATCGCCGCCTTGGGAGTCGCTACAGACTACGATCGGACTGGCTTAAACCCGTCCAGAGAGAGATTAATTCTCCACCGATCACCCACCAGATAGCGGTAGTCGAGGAGAAAGACAACCCTTCCTCTATATTGAGGATGAATTACGTTTGGATCTTCGACCTCGAGAAGCTGGACACCTATCGGCAGAAAGACACGCCTCGTCCTCTGAACTTAGAGTTGGATGGCGGGCTTCAAAAATCAGAAGATACTCCGGAGCCCGGACTGTTCAGTCCGGAAAAACCTCAGACTCCGGATCATCGATCGGGTCAGGGTTCAGATCCAACGCCACCCACCCACCCAGAGATAAGTGCTCTCACGAGCATATAACAACAGCCCCAGGAAACGGTCCACCACTTTTCGGCCAGATTCCTCCTTGTCAAGGACAAGGTCAAAGACTGCCACGACGAGGACGCAATATCTTCATTCCGCAACAATTGCACGAATGAAGGACTCCTCAACGCCATTAATCGCCGCCGCATACTACACTTCGCCAACTTGGCAACTATTGTACAGAAGTACAGCGCAATGGAGAGCGCCTGGAGAGATCAGACAGTCTGGGAGCCATCGGTCCCAACTCAACCACTGGTCCAGGCAAAAAGGGTGCACCACTGTAACATGCCCAGACCAATAGCCAAAAAATGCAAACCCATTACGCGGTGCAGAACCGTTCTGGAGGGATGGCTTGATGGCCCATGCAAAATACACACCACACCGGACACCATACAAACCCACAGGCTTAGAGCATGTTGGATACTCTGACAGGTAGCCATAAACGGCGAGGACATCCTCACCAAAGACACCCCAGAGCAACACCCTCCAGAAGACGACAAACCCAGAATCCTGACAGTCTTTGAGAAATTCACTTCAAACAATAGGCGCAAAAGGGCACTCCGCGAACTCGCCGAAGTCTGCCAGATCGCAACAATAAACCCTTGGAACGACACAGCGATAACCTTCAACGCTGGCAATGAACCAAAAAACAGGGCAATCCGAACACCAGCCGCCTTGGTCCTCGACCCAATTGTGGATGGCTTTCGGCTCACCAAAGTTCTCCTAGACGGCGGCAGCGGACTGAACCTCATCTATGAGGATACAATACGAAAAATGGAAATATATTGGAGCCGCATCGAGCAAAGCAGCACGACCCTTCCGAGGAATCATTCCCAGTCGGGAGGCACGATGTGTAGGAAAAATCACACTCGACGTGGTATTCGGCACACCGGAGAACTATCGGTCCGAAGAGATAACCTTCTAGGTCGCCCCCTACAACAGCGGATATCACGCCCTCTTAGGGGAGATGCATTTACGCGCTTTCAAGCAATACCCCATTATGGGTAGATGAAGCTTAAGATGCCCGGGCCCAACGCTATAATCACTGTAGTTAGTGAATCGGACTCCGGGCCGAGAATAAAACCGTGTCCCTGGCCCTTGAGGCATTATCTAAAGCCCTCGCGGCCGAAGAGTTAACCGCGCTGTGCTCCGTGGTGGACAGAGATGGTGTGGTCCTAGACAAATGAGCCAAATCCACCTCATTCAAACCGGTAGAAGAAATAGTCAAATTCCAAGTCCATCCAACGGACCCCAAGAAGACAGCATCCATCGGAGCACAACTAGACCCGACAGTTGACGCCGCTCTACGAGAGTTCCTGCGCGAGAATTGGGATAAATTTTCCTGGCACCCTTTCGATATGCTAGGAATCCCATGCGAGTTGGCCGAACATAGCCTCAATATATTAAAGGGACACAAGCCGGTCAAGCAAACACTGCGGTGCTTTTCCGAACCCAAATGCCAAGCTATGGGGGAAGAGCTAGCCAAGTTAATCGAGGCCGGATTCATTAGAGAAATAAAACATCCGGACTGGCTAGCAAATTTGGTGATGGTACCAAAGAAGGACAAATCCTAGCGCCTGTGCATCGATTTCAAAGACCTCCACAAGGCATGCCCCATGGATCCCTTCCCCCTCCCCCGCATGGATCAAATCATTGGTGCCACCGCAGGACACGACTCACTATGTTTTCTTTACGCATATTCCAGATACCATCAAATCAAAATGAAGGAATCCGATCAAGCTCCAACAGCATTCATCACCCCATATGGGCCATTCTGCTTCAACACCACGCCCTTCGGTCTCAAGAACGCTGGCGCCACATACCAACGCATGATTCAAACATGCCTGGAGAAACAGATCGGCAAAATAGTTGAAGCTTATGTGGACGACGTCGTCATAAAAACTAGGCACATCGAAACACTAATAGACGATTTACGTCTCACATTCGACAACCTCCGCGTGTATGACATTAAGCTCAATCCGGAAAAATGCATTTTCGGCATTCCCGCTGGAAAACTGCTGGGCTTCATCATCTCCAACAAAGGAATTGAAGCAATCCCAGCCAAAATCCAAGCTTTGTCACAATTGGCTAAGCCAACATACCTTAAACAAGTTCAAAAGCTCGCGGGTCGCGTAGCAGCTCTAAGCCGCTTTATCTCCAGATTGGGAGAAAAGGCACTGCCACTCTATTGCCTTCTATGGCGAACCGCCCACTTGGAGTGGACGGACGCGGCAACAGCCGGACTGGAGGAAATAGAAGCCCTTCTTGCGAGGAATCCAAGCCTGGCGGCACCAAACGTTGGCGAACCGATGTTATTATACATATCGGCAACACATCAGGTGGTCAGCGTCGTACTCGTCTTTGAACGAGAACAGGACGGGCATAAATTCCCGCTTCAGAAGCCAGTATACTACGTATCTATGTCCTTGCACCATGCAAATCCCGGTACCCTGATTATCAAAAGATAGCATACACGGTCTTCATGGCATCCCGAAAGCACCGTCACTACTTTCAGGAGTGTTCGATCACGGTGGCCTCCGAAGTACCACTCAATGACATTATAAACAACCGCGATGCTACAGGCTAGATTGCCAAATGGGCCATCGAGCTCCTCCCATTTGACATTTCATATAAACCACGTCGAGCTGTCAAATCCCTTGTACTGGCCAACTTCGTCGCCGAGTGGATAAAGGCCGAACTCCCTAAAGAGTACGGCACATACTCCAATTGGGTCATGTATGTCGACGGCTCCAAAATGCTGGCAGGGTTAGGAGCGGGCGTCGTTCTAACGACCCCTACTGGAGACGTCGCTCAGTACGTCCTCCAAATACTATACACAGACTACAATAATGCAGCTGAATACGAGGCCTTATTACATGGTCTCCTGATGGCTGTCTCCATGGGCATACAATGCTTAGAAGTGCGAGGGGGCTCCAACCTGGCGATATCTCAAATAAATGGAGACTTTGACGCCAAAGATCCGAAGATGGCAGCGTATTTTAACGCAGTCATAAAAATGTCGGCCCGGTTCGAGGGGCTCGAGTTCCATCATGTTGCTCGAGAAAGTAATCAAGCGGCGGATGTTCTTGCTCGTATCGGCGCTAAGCGCGACCCCGTCCCAACTAATATCTTCGTGGAAAGGATTTTTAAGCCATCCGTGGTGTGGCAGGGGGAAACGACAATACTAGTCCGGATCCAAACATAACCCAGATGCCGGAAACACCGACGTCGTCGGGGGCTCAGCCGCCGAAATAACACCGTCGACGCATCTCATCATGGCAGTCATTGCCCCATGGACCGAACCCTTCCTGGCCTACCTTGACAGGAAGGAGCTTCCTGAGGACCAGAATGAGGCCCGCTACATTGTCCAGCGTTCAAAGGCCTACAAGGTTCGTGATGCAGAGTTCTATAAGAAAAGCGCTACCGAAGTCCTTCAACGATGTATATGCGAGGAAGAGGGGCGGCAACTCTTGGCTGAAATTCATGCCAAACTCGGTGGTCACCATGCCACAGCTCGGGCCCTTGTTAGCAAGGCCTTCCGTACAGGGTTTTATTGGCCGACGGCCTGAGCAGATGCACAGGACCTTGTTCAATATTGCGTCGGATGCCAACTCTTTGCGAACCAAAGCCATATGCCCCCCACTGCCTTACAAACAATGCCCATCACTTGGCCTTTTGCGGTCTGGGGGCTCGATATGCTCGGACCCCTTAAAGGAGGAAGTCATAAGAGAAAGTATCTGTTGGTCATGGTGGATAAATTCACTAAGTGGATAGAGGCCAAACCAGTCAAAACGGCCGAAGCGGGGCCAGTAATCGATTTTATGTCCAGCGTGGTACACCGTTACGGCGTCCTGCACAGTATAATCACCGATAATGGCTCCAATTTTACAGCCGATGAGGTGAAAACCTGGTGCGCTAATCTAGGCATGAAGCTCGATTACACCTATGTCTATCGCCCATAGACAAACGGTCAAGTCGAACGGTCTAATTGTCTTATTATGAGGGGCATCAAACCCAGACTAGTGTGGTCTTTGAAGGAATCGGACAAGCACTGGGTGGAGGAACTTGACTCCGTACTCTGGGGGCTGCGGACCACGCCCAACCGCACTACCGGATATACACCCTTCTTCAGGGTGTACGATGCGGAAGCAGTGTTACCCTGCGATATTATTCATGATTCACCTCGAGTGCGTATGTACGAAGAGAGAGAAGCCGAGGTTGATCCACAGGACAGCTTAGATGCCTTGGAGGAGGAGCGCGACGTCGCGAAAGCCCGTTCCGCATTTTATCAACAGCAGGCTCGTAGGTATCAAAGCAGAGAAGTGCGGGCCAAGATATATAACATCGGTGAACTTGTTCTACGCTTGCCAGAGAAGAAAAAGGGCAAGCTCAAGCCCAAGTGGGAGGGTCCATTCATCATTGACGAAGTTCCCACTGAAGGAGCATACTGCCTACGTGATGCGTCGGATAATCACCCGGAGCCGAACCCCTGGAATGCGGCCAGACTATGACGATTTTATGCCTAACGCCGAACTCTGTGTTCCTTTCCTCCCTCCTGTTATTACCGTCATTTATTTTTCCTCTCTTTTCGTTTTTTACCCTTTTTGTTTTCTCTTTAGCCCTACTGCTTTAGTACGGCTAGATTATCCCTACCTGATGCGTACATCTCCAAATATGTACGTTCATCATACATGGGGACTTCTCGTACAGAAGCTAGTGGCTATTCTTTGAGCATCAAGCTCAGCACATATCCGTTTTTTTCCATATGTACCTTTTCTTCGCCATTATATGCATCGATATGACTTATGTTTTGGCCAAGCTGGGTTGCCTGGCTCCTGTGCTTATGCCCTACGTTCCCGTTAGTTCGGCTAGGGCATAAAGGGAGCACCTCTGCGTGTAGCAACCAGACCTCAAACAGTCCAATCTCTGTGCTTCAGTCTCATCCCTGGATCAGTAATGCTGACACGCACAGTATTTGAAGGATTTATAACAGAGTAGCAATCACACACTTATTACATCGAGTGTCTCAAAAGAGAACTTAGTACAAATAATATGGCTTAAGGCCATCTAATAACGATAACAGCGGAAGGCTTGGAAGATAAGTGAGTCCATCAACTCCAACGGCATCACTAAGTATAGAACCACGACCTAAAGCTCCTTATTCGTCGTCTGAAAAGTCTGCAACATGAACGTTGCAGCCCGAAAACGGGTCAGCACATGGAATATGCTGGCAATGTAACACATAGAGAGTAGTGAACAGAAACAGGCTATACTACATGCATATATGGCTGGTGGATAGCTCTATGGTTACAGTATTGCGTAAAGCCAATTTTTCCCTACTACAAAGGAATAAAATTTATTTACTATCATGGTGGTTGTTAAACATTGAGAGACACCCTCTCAATCCCAATTAAACATCATCATTAAAACCCAAAAAATTAATTAAAGTCACATGATGAGATTCACATGAAAATCCAAGTACTAGATACTCAAAATTGTCCATAACCGGGGACACAACTAACCATGATTAGTTTATACACTCTGCAGAGGTTTGCGCACTTTTCCCCACAAGACTTGATCTCCTACGTTGGGATTCTCGCACTACATGGTGTTTGAGAAACGGATGACCGAGACATAGTCTTTCAGAAGCGCTGGCACCTTACGATCGGGAAGACCATTACACCTACTTTCCCCTACATTTGCTAGTCTACCACTGTAAGAGTTCGCACGACTTAATCAACTATGCTAGAGCCCATAGTAGCTTGTGGCTGCACACGGAAGTTTCTAGCATGAATAATCTCATGATCCCTTTGAGCCTGGGTGGCGGTCCATAAAGAAAAACAGGAAATTGCTGGAATACCCAGGTGCCTTAATCCACCCAGATGTGTGTTAAAGTTGCCACCTTAAGTCAACCATTAAATAATAAACTCACATCTGTCATGGATACACTCACCCAATCCACGTCTACTAGCATAGCATGGCATAAGCCAATGTAGAAGTAACTCCCAGGGTTTGATAATAAAACAGGTAATAGGTTCTACCTCATCTACTTCCCAAAACCCACATATTAATCAGATCCTATTCATGCAATTGTTTGAGGATTGATCTAATGCAATAAAATTGGGTAGTAGGAGGTATGATCAAAGTGTTACTTGCCTTGCTGATGATCCGTGAAACCTAGGGATTCAAAGTAGAAAGCGGCGCACTCCGGGTACTCTATCGCAAACAAACAAGCACACAATAAGCACTCATCTAATGCACAGGTAAAACTCAAATAAGAGATCTAACCATAAAGTACAACTTAAGAACTCCGGTTTGAAAAAAAGAAACAAATCGAACGAAACAATGAAAGTCAAATGGCGAAAGAAACAAGCTTTGATTACTAATCTGGAGCTAAGTCAAATTTTACGGAAGCAAAAACTTGTTTGAGTTGGTTAAACGGAAAGAGGGTTTCAAGATGAAACTCTAGGCGCTTGAATCGCCTGATTCTGATAAACGAGCGAAAAGTTAAACTAAAATGAAAATCGGATCAGAAATCGCGATCAGAAATAATCGCGGAAAATCGGAGAAAAAGAAAAAAACTGACGAACAGATTAACGAACGAACGTTCATTAACTGAAACTAAACGGTGAACTCGTCCGTTAAAATGAACGAACGAGCGAACGCTCGCTAAATATGTGAACCGATAAAACCGATCTAATAAAATAAAAAAATAAAACAAAACCTAGGGTTTTCAACAAAAACCGAATCGGTTTTCTTCAGAAAACTGGCGGCGGACAGCGCGGCTACCTCATCGGACCCCGGCGGGACTCAGGGCTCCGGCGGGGTGGGGTGGCGTTGGCGGCGGGCGGCGGGCGGCGCGGCAAGCGGCGGCGGCACACGGCGGCGAGCGGCGGCACACGGCGGCTGCGGGAGGCGGGGCGGGTCGGGGTGGCGGGGTGAGGTGGCGGCGGCGGGGTATTTATGAGAGGGGGGTGGCGCGGCAAGCGGGTCGGTCTCCCGCGAGGGAGGCGGCGGCCGGCTTGGGCCTGGCCTGCTCGGCTGGGCCTTCGGCCCAGTCGGGCGCGCGGTACTTTTTTTTAACAAGTTCCGCCGAAACTAAGAAAAATTCTAGAAAATAAAATAAAACTCTAAAAATGCCAAAATAAATTTTCACCGCCTAAATAAAATATTCGGAACGAGATGAACATTTTCTTGGCCCTAAAATGCAGTTTTGAAAAACGTGCAACTTTTCCTAAATTCAAATAAACTAGTCAAAAACTCCGAAATAAAAATCTTATTTGATTTTTTTATTAAGTCCTCAATATTTCTTTATTTTGGGAAAGTCATTTTATTCCCACTCTCATATTTTTATAATAGAAATAATAAAAGAGAAAATAAATAAAATCAAATGATCCTATTTTCAAAATTTGAGAAAACTCAAATATGAAAATAACGAAATCCCCAACTCTCTCCGTGGGTCCTTGAGTTGCGTAGAATTTCTGGATCAGGACAAAAGCAAATAAAATATGATATGCAGTGATGATCTAATGTATAATATTCCAAATTGAAAATTTGGGATGTTACAAAACCTAACCCCCTTAAGATGAATCTCGCCCTCGAGATTCAGGTTGGCTAGAAAATAGGTGAGGGTGGTCCTTTAGCAAATCTTCCTCTCGCTCCCAGGTGGCTTCATCCTCGCCGTGTGGTGGCTCCATTGAGCTTTGCAAAACTTGATAACCTTGCTACGGGTGACTCGTCTGGCATGCTCGAGAATCTTAACTAGTTTCTCCTCATAGGTCAAATCACTATCCAACTAAATCGCTTCGAGCGACACTGTATCTCTCAGTGGTATATCCGCCATCTCTGCGTGGCACTTGTTCAACTGGGAAACGTGGAACACGTTGTGAACTCCCGACAATCCCTCAGGCAATTCCAACTTATAAGCAACTTCTCCCATGCGTTCCAAAACTTTGTATGGTCCCACAAAACATGGCGCTAACTTTCCCTTAACTCCAAAGCGCTTAACTCCTCGAGGTGGAGATACACGAAGATAAACTCAATCTACGGCTTCGTAAACTGTCTCCTTGAGTTTAGAATCTGCATAGCTCTTCTGCCTGGACTAGGCTACCTTGAGCCTATCGTGAATCAACGTCACCTTCTATTCAGACTCTTTAATCAAATCTGATCCAAGCAACTGGCGGTCTCCAACTTCATCCCACGACAATGGTGTTCTGCACCTTCTTCCGTACAAGGCTTCAAAAGGGGCCATCTTCAAACTTGATTGATAACTGTTGTTGTAAGAAAACTCCGCATATGGCAAGTTGTCATCCCAACTAGATCCATAATCTAGCGCACAAGCTCTCAGCATATCCTCCAAAATCTGATTGACTCTCTCGGTCTGTCCATCGGTCTGCGGATGAAAAGCTGTACTGAACTCTAGTCTAGTACCCAAAGTTTCGTGTAACTGATTTCAGAACTTTGAGGTAAACTGGGTTCCTCTATCTGATACAATGCTCCTCGGAACTCCATGCAGACATACGATCCTGGTCATATATATCTTTGCCAACTTAGCACTAGTGTAAGTGGTCTTCACTTGGATGAAATGAGCTATCTTCGTCAAGCGATCGACTACAACCCATATCGAGTCATAGCCTGAACAGGTCCTGGGTAATCCCGTGATAAAATCCATGCCTAGATTATCCACTTCCATTCGGGTATCGGCAATGGCTGTAGCAATCCTGCTGGCTTCTGATGCTCTGCCTTCACTCTCTAACATACATCACAAACTGCTACATACTCTGCAATATCCTTCTTCATTTCGGTCCACCAGAAAGTGTCTTTCAAATCCAAATACATCTTGGTATTTCCTGGGTGAATCGAGTACGGCGAATCATGGGCCTCTTACAAATTAGCTTCCTGATCTCCGGGTCATTAGGCACATAAACGCGGTCCTCAAACCATAAGGTATCATGTTCATCCTCGCGAAATCCTTTAACTTTTCTGTTGCTCACCTTCTCCTTTATGGTGGCAATCTCCTTGTCGGTCTTCTGTGCTTCTCTGATCTTATCCATCAGAGTAGACTGAATCTCCAATGCTGCTACATAGCCTCTCGGAACTATCTCCAAACATAGCTCACGAAGATCCTCGGCTAACTCCTTTGGTAATTCTCCAGTCATTAGTGTGTTGACATGGCTCTTGCGGCTCAATGTGTCAGCTACTACGTTAGCCTTTCTGGGATGATAATGCAATCTCATATCATAATCCTTGATGAGCTCCAACCATCTCCTTTGCCTGAGATTCAACTCCTTCTGCGTGAAGATGTACTTCAAACTCCTGTGATCCGTGTACACCTCACAATGGTTTCCGATGAGAAAATGTCTCCACGTCTTCAAGGCGTGCACTACGGCTGCTAACTCCAAGTCGTGTGTAGCATAATTCAACTCATGGGGCTTAAGATGTTGTGAGGCATATGAAACAACTCTTCCCTCCTATATAAGCACTACTCCAGGTCCTCGACGTGAAGCGTCACAATATAGCTCATAATCCTTGCCCTGATCTGGCAGAACCAACACTGGCGAGGTAACCAAATGTTTCTTCAACTCCTGGAAACTGGCCTCACATTCCTCAGTCCATTTGAACTTGGTATCCTTCTTCAACAACTCCGTCATAGGTTTTGCAATTTTCAAGAAATTTTCAATGAACCTCCGGTAGTATCCTGCGAGTCCAAGAAAACTCCAGATCTCTCCAACTGTTGTTGGGGCTTCCCAATTTGTCACAGTGACAACTTTGGAGGGATCTACAGCTATTCCTTCTCTGGATATAACATGTCCGAGGAATCCAACTTCCTTCAACCAAAACTCACATTTGCTGAACTTGGCGTATAACATATGTTCTCTGAGCTTACCAAGTACCAAACGCAAATGTTCTTGATGTTCTTCTTCATTCTTCGAATAAACCAGAATATCCAAAAACATGTCCGTGGATGACTTTAGTAAGTTAACACTATGATGAACTTATCCAAAAACTCCATAAAAACTTTGTTCATCATGTTCATAAAATAGGCAGGTGCGTTAGTCAGACCAAATGACATAACGGTATACTCATACAGCCCATACCTTGTGGTAAAAGTTGTCTTAGGTATGTCCTGCTCTCGAATCTTCAATTGGTCGTATCCTGATCGCAAATCGATCTTGGAAAATACCTTAGCTCCTTGCAATTGGTCAAACAATTCATTTGATCATCGGTAGTGGGTACTTTATTCTTGATCGTCACTTCATTCAATCCTCGATAATCAACAACCATCCTTAACGATCCAACCTTCTTTTCCACTAGAAGTACTGGTGATCCCCAAGGTGACGAACTTGGGCAAATATATCCCTTATCCAGTAACTCCTTAATCTGTTTCTTAATCTCCTCCAAATCCTTTGCAGGCATTCTATACGGTCTCTTAGATATTGGTCCTGTGCCTGGCAAAAGCTCAACAAAAAACTCAATGTCTCTATCCGGTGGCATGCCTGGCAACTCTTCTGGAAATACATCCGGAAAATCCTTTACCACCGGTACCTCCTCCTGTACAACTCCTGATAAGGAATTTACTTGAGTCCTATTCGGCACATGCCGTGATACATACTTGATCCTTCTTCCCTCTGCGGTGGTAAACAAAATCGACTTACTAGCGCAATCGATGTTTCCTCCATACATCGATAGCCAATCCATACCCAGAATTACATCCAAACCATGCGATTCCAAAATGATCAAATCCGAGGGAAACACATGCCTACCTATACTCAATGGCACTTGAAAACACCCTTTACTGGCCATATACTCCGCTCCTCGTGAGCTCACTAACATAGGTGTTTCTTAGAACCTTGGGGGGTAGTTTATACTTATCCACAAATCCCCTTGATATGTATTAATGCGATGCACCAGTATCAAAAAGAGCGATTGCAGTAAATGACTTAACCAAAAACTTACCTATTACTGCATCTAGCTGGGCTTCAACCTCCTCCACGTTAACGTGTTTCACCTGTCCCCTGTTGAAAGGGTTCGGCTTCTTCCCAGAGCTTCCATTGCCATTTCCATTCTGGGCTTCAGGACATTCATTGGCATAATGTCCGGTCTTCTGACACTTATAACAAGTGACTTGGCTCAGGTCTCTCTTGGTTGGGGTTGATGGGTTGGTACGATTCTGACCGTTGCTTCCCCCATTCCCATTACCATTCTTGGGGCCATTATGATTATGCGAACTCCCTCCTCCATGGGTATGCTGAAAATGTCCTCCCGATTTCGGGGTGAAACATGGCTTCTGCTGAGCTCCTGAATTGTATTTCCCTTGTCCATACTTCCTCTTGTGGTTCTCAATCTGTTGCTGCTTCCCTTCAATCATAAGAGCATGATCTACCAACTCCTGGTAGTTGTTGAAAGTTGCTACCATCAATTGCATACTCAACTCATCATTCAGTCCTTCCAGAAACTTCTCCTACTTAGCTGCATCCGTAGCAACGTCATCCAGGGCATAACATGCTAACTTACTAAAGTCATCCACGTATTGGCAACTATCCGTCCTCCTTGGCGCAAGTTGCGAAACTCGTGCTTCTTCATGGCCATAGCTCCTGCTGAAACATGGGCAGTACGGAAAGCCTTCTGAAACTGATCCCATGTGACAGTGTCGATAGGATAAGTGGCTGTGAAATTCTCCCACCATGATGCTGCGGGTCCTTCAAGCTGATGTGCGGCAAAACACACCTTTTCTGCATCTGCGCATCCTGCTGTGGTCAATTCCCTCCCTGTCTTGCGGAGCCAATCATCTGCCACTATCGGCTTGGTGCTACTAGAGAACACCGGCGGATTCAGTCTAAGGAAATGGGTTAAGTGATCAACAGGTGGTGGTGGGTTGTTGTTGTTGTTGTTGTTGTTGTTGTTGTTCCCCTAATTCTGATTCTGGACTAGCAACTACATCAATGCATTCTGCTGTTGGATCAACTGAGTGAGCTCCGGTGGGAAAGCAAATCCATTCTCACGTCTCGAAGGCATCTGAGGGTTTAGAAAACATGAGAATATAGAATAGATTGAGGCCTAGAGAGAAAACACTACCCATATGCACATGAGGCAAAAGCAAACAAAATCACTTCATTCAATTCAAATAAGGGCATACAATCGGTCTAGAACTATCGTTACAAAAGTGCTTGGACTATGCTATATACATGGTGGAATTCTACTACTGTTATGGTGGTCTACTAGAAAAACTGCTCCGATGAAGACTCCATGATATCCGCTCCGACTTCATCAGTATAGTCATCATCGATGTCGTCTGGGTCGGAGTCGGTGTCGTCGATGATGATGTAGTTCTCCAGGCAAGTGGAATCTTCATCTTCTCCTCCTGGCGCGGGATCTCCCATGAAAACTCCTAGCTTCCTGGTCAGGTCGTCATTCTTCTCCACTAATACTTCAATTTCCTCCATAAAATCTTCGCATGTAGCCTTGAGTTCTTCCTCCAGCTCTATGATTCTTGTCATCGCCTTCTTCAGACCTATCATGCCTGCGCACATCTGGTTCTCCTGACGTCGAATGTGCTGGTTTAACTCCTGGATAAAAGCTGTGATTGATCTATCCTTCCTGGTGTTGATCCTCTCCCATTGCTCATCTCGTCGCCCACAAATCTGGTAGATAGTATCCTTGAGATCATTGCGGTAAACTTCTCCAATACGTCCCATGGTGATGTGGGCTACCATGCTCTTTCCTAGACTCTATGGGCTCGGTGACTAGCGCGAACGTCCTTCCTGGAACTTGAACTTGAATCATCCAGCGCTCCTCTTCGGGTAAAGTGGCGTTGTAGGTCCCGGTGAAGCTTGGTACTCCGATGTTCAGGTACTTAGTGACTTCCTTCAGGTGGCGTCCAAAGGGTGTATCTTCATCCGGTTGCGTGAACTTGTTCCTTGCATCCGCCATCCTAAAAGAGTAGAAAAGATGAGAAGTCAGAATTGTGAAGAGAGTAGTGATCTAGGTCTTTATCTTAGTGGTCGTGTCCTATAGTCAGCGTGTGCTCTGATACCATCTTGTGGCGACCAGACGTCAAACAGTCCAATCTTTGTGCTTCAGTGTCATCCCTGGATCAGTAATGCTGACATGCACAGTACTTGAAGGATTTATAACAGAGTAGCAATCACACACTTATTACATCGAGTGTCTCAAAAGAGAACTTAGTGCAAATAATATGGCTTAAGGCCATCTAATAACGATAACAGCGGAAGGCTTGGAAGATAAGTGAGTCCATCAACTCCAACGGCATCACTGAGTATAGAACCACAACCTAAGGCTCCTTATTCATCGTCTGAAAAGTCTGCAACATGAATGTTGCAGCCCGAAAACGGGTCAGCACATGGAATATGCTGGCAATGTAACACATAGAGAGTAGTGAACAGAAACAGGCTATACTACATGCATATATGGCTGGTGGATAGCTCTATGGTTACAGTATTGCGTAAAGCCAATTTTTCCCTACTACAAAGGAATAAAATTTATTTACTATCATGGTGGTTGTTAAACATTGAGAGACACCCTCTCAATCCCAATTAAACATCATCATTAAAACCCAAAAAATTAATTAAAGTCACATGATGAGATTCACATGAAAATCCAAGTACTAGATACTCAAAATTGTCCATAACCGGGGACACAACTAACCATGATTAGTTTATACACTCTGCAGAGGTTTGCGCACTTTTCCCCACAAGACTTGATCTCCTACGTTGGGATTCTCGCACTACATGGTGTTTGAGAAACGGATGACCGAGACATAGTCTTTCAGAAGCGCTGGCACCTTACGATCGGGAAGACCATTACACCTACTTTCCCCT
This sequence comes from Triticum urartu, assembly GCF_003073215.2. NCBI lineage: Eukaryota > Viridiplantae > Streptophyta > Magnoliopsida > Poales > Poaceae > Triticum > Triticum urartu. Next base: position 625,005,532 of record NC_053023.1, read on the forward strand.
ACATTTGCTAGTCTACCACTGTAAGAGTTCGCACGACTTAATCAACTATGCTAGAGCCCATAGTAGCTTGTGGCTGCACACGGAAGTTTCTAGCATGAATAATCTCATGATCCCTTTGAGCCTGGGTGGCGGTCCATAAAGAAAAACAGGAAATTGCTGGAATACCCAGGTGCCTTAATCCACCCAGATGTGTGTTAAAGTTGCCACCTTAAGTCAACCATTAAATAATAAACTCACATCTGTCATGGATACACTCACCCAATCCACGTCTACTAGCATAGCATGGCATAAGCCAATGTAGAAGTAACTCCCAGGGTTTGATAATAAAACAGGTAATAGGTTCTACCTCATCTACTTCCCAAAACCCACATATTAATCAGATCCTATTCATGCAATTGTTTGAGGATTGATCTAATGCAATAAAATTGGGTAGTAGGAGGTATGATCAAAGTGTTACTTGCCTTGCTGATGATCCGTGAAACCTAGGGATTCAAAGTAGAAAGCGGCGCACTCCGGGTACTCTATCGCAAACAAACAAGCACACAATAAGCACTCATCTAATGCACAGGTAAAACTCAAATAAGAGATCTAACCATAAAGTACAACTTAAGAACTCCGGTTTGAAAAAAAGAAACAAATCGAACGAAACAATGAAAGTCAAATGGCGAAAGAAACAAGCTTTGATTACTAATCTGGAGCTAAGTCAAATTTTACGGAAGCAAAAACTTGTTTGAGTTGGTTAAACGGAAAGAGGGTTTCAAGATGAAACTCTAGGCGCTTGAATCGCCTGATTCTGATAAACGAGCGAAAAGTTAAACTAAAATGAAAATCGGATCAGAAATCGCGATCAGAAATAATCGCGGAAAATCGGAGAAAAAGAAAAAAACTGACGAACAGATTAACGAACGAACGTTCATTAACTGAAACTAAACGGTGAACTCGTCCGTTAAAATGAACGAACGAGCGAACGCTCGCTAAATATGTGAACCGATAAAACCGATCTAATAAAATAAAAAAATAAAACAAAACCTAGGGTTTTCAACAAAAACCGAATCGGTTTTCTTCAGAAAACTGGCGGCGGACAGCGCGGCTACCTCATCGGACCCCGGCGGGACTCAGGGCTCCGGCGGGGTGGGGTGGCGTTGGCGGCGGGCGGCGGGCGGCGCGGCAAGCGGCGGCGGCACACGGCGGCGAGCGGCGGCACACGGCGGCTGCGGGAGGCGGGGCGGGTCGGGGTGGCGGGGTGAGGTGGCGGCGGCGGGGTATTTATGAGAGGGGGGCGGCGCGGCAAGCGGGTCGGTCTCCCGCGAGGTAAGGCGGCGGCGGCTTGGGCCTGGCCTGGCTTGGCTGGGCCTTCGGCCCTGTCGGGCGCGCGGTACTTTTTTTAACAAGTTCCGCCGAAACTAAGAAAAATTCTAGAAAATAAAATAAAACTCTAAAAATGGCAAAATAAATTTTCACCGCCTATATAAAATATTTAGAACAAGATGAACATTTTCTTCGCCCTAAAATGCAGTTTTGAAAAACGTGCAATTTTTCCTAAATTCAAATAAACTAGTCAAAAACTCCGAAATAAAAATCTTATTTGATTTTTTATTAAATCCTCAATATTTCTTTATTTTGGGAAATTCATTTTATTCCCTCTCTCATATATTTATGCTAGGAATAATTAAAGATAAAATAAATAAAATCAAATGATCCCATTTTCAAAATTTGAGAAAACTCAAATATGAAAATAACGAAATCCCCAACTCTCTCCGTGTGTCCTTGAGTTGCGTAGAATTTCTGGATCAGGACAAAAGCAAATAAAATATGAAATGCAGGTGATGATCTAATGTATAGTATTCCAAATTGAAAATTTGGGATGTTACACTGCGATTGTTACTGTCGGGGCATCCGTATGTGTACCTCAAACTGGGTGAAGCCGAAAGCTAGCGTTCTTAAAGTAATATTCGGTCAGCGAATTAAAGATGTTTCCGCATTCACTCCATTGTGAACCCCAGATGTTACTTACTCTACGATTTTTTCAATCACAATTCGGACATGCACATTAAATGCATGCACACCCAGGGAAAGGAACCCTTAACGGAACTATTCTCTCTGGAAGATGTTTCTTACATAATGTAATATAACCTAACTAGCCGGATACACATTGAATGTCTGAGCAATTGTGACCCCTACGCCTGATTTCCACGCATACCCCGGTATATTCTACCGCTAGGGTATTCGGAAACACTCCGCACCTTCGGGTCCAGAGGTTGAAGCGAAAAGGTCGGCGATGACAATTGCCTTTATTATCCAGCTATAAGGAAAGTACATAGTCACTCACGACTCAAAACACTTCCTCCTCTATATCGTCCAAAAGGCAGTCTAATTTACAATCCTGTTGGGAATATTTGCCGGACACCTCTACTTGGTCATATACTAAACTAACGGGAATTTCTTCCCCATTCTGCCCTAATGGTCCGACACGAGCCATGTGATTAGGATCCAGCTTGGTATATCGCCTCTTCACCATGGCCCAGGCCTCTCGCGCACCCTCTCAGTAGGCCGATATCTTCCAGAATCGGATACGCCGCCGCGCTCCCTTGAATAGCTCTACCAGCTTCTCCATACTTCCTCGAGGGGAGTAGGAGGGGCATAAGGCCTTGGCTACACTCCGCATCACCTGCCGAGCTTGCTCGTGCAACTGCGACAGCCCTTGCAGAAGATCACTTGATGATCCGAACACCTCCTCTTTGGGCCGGTTCATCAATACATCTGCAATTACAGCTATATCATCTATTGTTACCTCCAAACTGTTATAAGATGAAAGTGGCCACGTACGGAATATGCCACCTCGCAGCTTCTTGTTCTCCTTCACAGAGTCCAGTAGCTGAGCTCGCACATCTTTCAGTTCTTCGCCCAGTTTGGTGTTCGAATCCTGGAGTTTCTTTTTCTCTTGAACGAATTTTGTCAATACACGCTCGCCCGCTGCTAGTAGCTTTTTGGCTCCGTGTTCTTCATTTCGAGCGGTGTCCAGCTGCTCTCGTAATTGGTCTAAAAACCCAACACAAAGATAAGCACCTAGATTCACACTATCAGTGTATCATTAGGAATTCTTGATAGAGGGAAATATTACTGGGAGATGCCTTGTATTTCTCCAGTTCGGCATTGCTAGCAAGCAGCCAGCGCTGACACTTTTCTAGTTCCTGAGCTAGCAGGGTGTTCTTCTCCGTAATCACCTAGTTGTACATTGATCCTTAAATCAGTTGTTTCAACTCCTTTAAGTCTCGGGGGCTACTGGCATATGGTTATCATAGTCAGACAAAACAAATTTACCTGCACATCTTTCGAATGCTGCCTTGTGGCCCTGTTAAGCCCGTCTCGAGCAGCTCGGATGTATGCATCGACCAAGCTGAAGGCGTTAAACGACTCTTATGAAAAGCCAGGGTCTTGTAAAACGGTCCGGCGACGCCGATGATTAATGGCACTCTCCACTTCCGAGTTGGTGATGGATACATCATCCGACTGCTTGGCTGGAGGACAGTCCGGCATTGCCCCGCATCAGCCCCCGTCTTGACGGCAGGATTTGAATCCTGGCTGCGAGAAGTACGGCCGCTCGAACCTCCGGATATAGTCCGGCGCACCTTTTTCCTGACACATGGAAAATGGGAAGGTCACAGTCAGACGTGACTGCCTAGGAGCACATTGGCAAATTCATACCTCTTCGATGAAGGCCCGGCCATGTCTTCATTTGCTTTCCTCTTGGAAGGCTCGCCTGGTGTGGGGGATGCTCTCTTCGGAGATACCCCTGGAGTGGTACGGTGCACCGAACCATTCCCGTTTTGAGCACAGCATAGTGCAGTGGGTGAGAAGGAAGGAGATCTCTTTTGGATAAGGTGTCTTTGGATTACTTACGTGTGAAGCTGGAAGGAGGTCGGGGTAATCGGCGATAATGGGTACATATGTACCGTCATAACTCATTTGATAGAATGTTCCCTCCTCAAGCTCCATGAATATGTCTGAATCTTCTTCATATCCGGGGTCAAGATCCCGGTTACGATTCTCCGACTGAGGGGCAGGGTCATGGATCCCCTCGACAGCCTTTCGCCATTCCTGTTAGGAATGGATAAGATGCTATCTGTTAACGAATGATGATCCAGGGACAAGATAAAATAAGTGGAGTCGAACCTTACCCAACAGGGAGGATTGTACATAGAAAGTCCGTCTCAACATTGGAGATGGCTGAACTCCTCCTTCTCCCCTTTATACAGCTCAGCCAGAATCTTGGCTAGAGCGGCAGGGGTCTTCGGGCCCTTTCGGCCGTAACGTGAGGCGTCGTCTTCTCCGTTATAATGCCACATGGGCAGTCCTCGGTATTGGAGTGGCTGGACCCCCTGCGTTATAGAAATCGCCATCACCTCGACTATTGACAATCCAGACTGGGCAAGCATTTTAATCTTGCCCAGCAGCAAGCCGATCTCCGTGCTATCCTCTTCCTCAAGGCTCCGAGGATGCCAACTATGGCACTTCTTCGGCGGAGCATTTGAAAACTCAGGGAGGCCCATGCGGACGGGGTCGGGTAGAGCGACGTCGTCGATGTAGAACCATTCGGAAGGCCACTCTTCGGGAGCTTTCTTTGGCGTGCCGGACAGGTATCCGGTCCCGGCGATGCGACACACTTCGGCTCCTCCCACTTCAAAAATTGATCCACCTTGATTGCGAGGGATGAGGCAGAACAGTCTTCTCCATAAATCAAAATGGGCCTCGCAACCCAGGAATAGTTTGCATAGGGCGACATAACCCGCAATGTGGAGGATGGAGCCGGGGTAAAATTGCGCAGCTAGACGCCATAGTACTCCAGCAGCCCTCACAGGAATGGGTGAATTGGAAACCCCACTCCCCTAAGAAGATAGGGGACGAAGCACACCCGTTCTCCCGCAGACGGATTGGGAAAATCCTCTACCTAGGTTTTGTCGTTGAAGGAGGCCAACCCTGCTCGAACAGGGACCAGATCTGCTGGAGGGAGAAATCCCTGCGTTTGCAGCTTCGCCAATTGGCTATGGGACACAAAGCACTTCTCCCACTCACCTCTCTCTAGGTTGGAACGGGAAGAGGGGCTAGGATTGTTGGCATGTTGGAATGGTCTTGCCTGGCGGTCTCTGAGGATTTTCTCCGCTTGATGTTGGAAGGATCTGAGATCCAATCTCTTTAAATAGATGCTCTTCCTTGCAGGATTGGGGTGTTATTTGCAAAAATACCCTGATTGTCCGCATTCGCTCGACACGTGGAAAACGAGGACATTAAGCGTGCAGAAGCCGAGGGGAGACATCGAATCTACAGCCAAATACAGTACTTAAAGGAACCCGCCTTGCAATACCAAAGACAATCTATGTGCCGGACACCTCGCCATTGAAGACTGGTTTGGGGGCTACTGGGGAGTCCTGGACTAAGGGGTCCTCGAGCGTCCGGCCTGTTATCTATGGGCCGGACTGATGGGCTGTGAAGATATGAAGACCGAAGACTGTACCCGTGTCCGGATAAGACTCTCCTTAGCGTGGAAGGCAAGTTTGGCGAACAACTATGAAGATTCCATCTTATGTAACCGACTCTATGTAACCCTAGACCCCCCCAGTGTCTATAAATCGGAGGGTGTAGTCCGGAAAGCATATACTCAATACCATAGTCATACAGGCTAGACTTCTAGGGTTTAGCCATTACAATCTCGTGGTAGATCAAATCTTGTAATACTCATATTCATCAAGATCAATCAAGCAGGAAGTTGGGTATTACCTCCATAGAGAGGTCCCGAACCGGGGTAAACATCGTGTCCCCTGTCTCCTGTTACCATCGACCTTAGACGCATAGTTCGGGACCCCCTACCCGAGATCCGCCAGTTTTGACACCGACAATGGGTAATTCCTCCTGAGTTCGGGGTGTAACGGGGTTTCTGCTGAGCTCCTGAATTGTACTTCCCTTGTCCATACTTCCTCTTACGGCTCTCAATCTTCTGCTGCTTCCCTTCAATCATAAGAGCCTTGTCTACCACCTCCTTGTAGTTGTTCAATGTTGCCACCATCAGCTGCATGCTCATCTCATCATTCAGCCCTTCCATAAACTTCTCCTGCTTCACAGCATGTATGGCCACATCATTTGGGGCATAGCGCTATAACTTACTAAACTCCTCCACGTACTGACCTACAGTACGATTCCCCTGGCATAAGTTGTGAAACTCACGCTTCTTCATGCTCATGGCCCCAGTTGAGACATGGGTTGTGCGGAAAGCTTGCTGGAACTGCGCCCAAGTGAAATTTGCAATGGGAAAAGTGGCTGTGTAATTCTCCCACCATGCGGCTGCGGGTCCATCCAATTGGTGTGCGGCAAAACGCACATTCTCAGCATCTATGCAACCAGTAGTGGTTAACTCCCTTCCAATCTTGCGTAGCCAGTCATCCACAACTATGGGCTCGGTGCTACTAGAAAACACCGGTAGCTGTAACCTCAGAAAATGGGCTAAGTTGTCAACTGGTGGTGGTGGCGGAGGGTTGTTGTGATTGTTGTTGTCGTTGTTGCCTTGGTTCTGAACTAACAACTGCATCAAGGCATTCTACTGCTGGATCAACTGAGTGAGCTCCGGCGGGAAGACATATCTAGGATCACGTCTCGGAGGCATCTGGTGGGTGTTTAGAGGGGAGAGATTAGAATAGAATGAAGTCTAGTGAGAAAGCACTACCCATATGCACATGAGACAAACACAATCATATCATATCACTCAATCAATCAAGCAAGGGCATACAATCAATCCAACTATCGTTACAGTGCTCAGACTATTCTATATACATGGGGGAACTCTACTGATCATATGCTGGTCTACTAGAAATTTTGATCGGTGGAAGACTCCATGGTATCCGCTCGAGCTTCGTCTTCATAGTCATCATGACTACCATCAGGGGCAGAGTCGGTGTCGTCGATGATGATGTAGTCTTCAGAACGAATCTCCTTGGGTTCGTCGTCTTCTCCTCTTGGCGCGGGGTCTCCCATGAAAACTCCTAGATTCCTCGTCAGGTCGTCATTCATCACCACAAGTATCGTCATTTCCTCCTCATATCTATCGTGTGTAGACTTGAGTTCCTCTTCTAGATCTATGATCCTGGTCATCGCCTTATTCAAATCTACCATGCTTGCGCACATCTGGTTCTCCTGGTGACGTATGTGATGGTTTAACTCCTGGATGAATGCTATAATGGACTTGTCCTTCCTGGTGCTGATCATCTCCCATTGCTCATCTCAACGCCCACATATCTGATAGATAGTGTCCTTAAACTCCTTGTGATAAACTTTGCCAATGTGTCCGATGGTGATGTGGGCTTCCATGCTCTTTCCTAGACTCCAGGTTGGTGCATCAAAGGAAAACTCTATGGGCTCAGTGACTGGTGTGAATGTCCTTCCTGGAACTTGAACTCGAATCATCCAACGTTCCTCTTCTGGTAGTGTGGGGTGTAGGTTCCGGTGAAGCTTGGTATTCCGATGTTCAGATACCTAGTGACTTCCTTCAAGTGTCGTCCAAACGGGGTGTCTTCATCTGGCTAACAAAACTTGTTCCTTGAGTCCGCCATCCTAAAGAGTAGAAAATGGAGAGGGAGTCAGAAATGAGTAGAGAAGAGTGATCTATGGCTCATCTTAGTGGTCGTGTCCTACATTCAGCATGTGCTCTGATACCATCTTGTAGTGACCCGACCTCAAACAGTTAAGTCTCTGTGCTTCAGTGTCATCCCTGGATCGGTAATCCTGACACACAGTACTCGAAGGATTTATAACAGATTAGCAATCACACACTTATTACATCGAATGTCTCAAAAGAGAACTTATTACAATAAATATGGCTTAAGTCCATCTAAATACGAGAACAACGGAAGACTTGGAAGATAAAGTGGGTCCGTCAACTCCAACGGCATAGCTGAGTGCACGAAAAACGACCTATGGCACCTTACTCGTCGTTTGAAAAGTCTGCAACATAATACGTTGCAGCCCAAAACGAGTCAGCACATGGAATATGCTGGCAATGTAACACAGTAGAGCAATGAACAGATAAAGGCTATCACTACATGCATATATGGCTAGTGGAGGCTCTACGGTTACAAAGTTTTTGCGAAAAGCCAATTTTCCCTACAACAACGGAATATATTTTATTTAACTATCATGGTTGTTGAAACATCATTGAGAAGGTTCCTCCAACTCAATCCCTAACTATAAGTAATTATCAACCCGACAAATTAATTTAGAGTGATGAGATCAAAACAATAATTCAATTACCAGATACTCAAGTTGTCCATAACCGGGGACATGGCTAACCATGATTAGTTTGTACACTCTGCAGAGGTTTGCGCACTTTTCTCCACAAGACTCGATCTCCTTCATCGGATTTGTCGCACTACATGGTGTTTGAGAAATGGATGACCGAGACACAGTCTTTCAGAAGCATTAACTCTAACCCCGGGTAGTCCGTACCAACCTACACCCCCTACATCTACTAGTCTACCACTAGAAGAGGTCACACAACTTACTCAACTATGCTAGAGCCCATAATGGCTTGTGAATGCGCACGGAAGTTTCTAGCATGAATAATCTTATGATCCCTTCGAGCCTGGGTGGTGGACCGTAGGATGATCACACGGGTACTCCAGGATATCCTAGGACAACACTGGATTCTCCGGGTGCCCATAAGCAATCCACCCAGATGTGTATTAAAGTTGCCACCTTAAGTTGAACCATTAATTAATAGTCTCACATCTGTCATGGATTCACTCAAACCCAATCCACGTCTACGAGCATAGCATAGCAATAAGCATAACGTAGAAGTAACTTCCAAGGGTTTGATAATAAAAGGTCATTATGTTCTACCTCGTCATCTACTTCCCAAACCCACATGTTAAGAGATCCTACTCATGCAATGTGTGAGGATTGAAACTAATGCATAAAAATAGGGTAATAAAAAGGTATGATCAATGTGTTACTTGCCTTGCTGACGATCCGCAAAACCTAGAGATTCGTAGTAGCACGCTTCGCACTCCGGGTATTCTATCGCAAACAAACAATGGCATACATAAGCAATCAAGAGAAGATGCATGGGGAAAACATCAAATAAAAGAACCTAACCAGTAATTTCAACTGAAGAACTCCGGTTGGCAAAAAGAATCAAATCAAACGGAGCAACAAAACTCAAACTATGAAAGAAACAAGATCCAATTACTAATCTGGACTATAGTAAAAAATTATAGTATCAAAATCTTGTTCAAATTGGTTAAATAGAAAGAGGGCTTCGAGACAAAGATCTAGGCGCTTGTTTCACCCGATTTGGATAAACGAGCGAAAAGATATACTAGAACGAAGATTAGGGTAGAAATCGCGATCGAAAATAATCGCGAAAAAACCCTAGAAAAAGAAAACTGACAAACAGGCTAACGTACGAACGTTCGCTGTCTGCGGCTAACGGATGAACAACGTTCGTTAAAATGAACGTACGGACGAACGTCCGCTATTTATCTAAACCGAAGAAAAACAGAACAAAACCGAAAAAACCGATCTAGGGTTTTGAAAAAATGGCGGTTTTTCCCGAGAAAACCGGGCGGCAGCGGCGACTACCTCGGCGGCGGGGTCGGCGACGACGGACGGCGGTGGCACGGCGCAACACGGGGTTCGAGGCGCGGGCGGCAGCTAGGGTTAGGGCTGGCGGCAGCGCGGCTTGGGCCTTGGGGCAACGCGGGCTGCGGCTTATAAAGCCAGCCGGGCCAGGAGTCCTAGCCGGACACGGCCCGGTTAGGTCGGTTCACTTTTTTTAAAATAAATCTTGACGTGGAAAAACAAATAAAAGAAATACTAAACGCACTCCAAAAATCCTGATATAAATTTTCACGGTCCTCTAATAATATTGCGGACAAAGTGAACATTTATTTAGACCCCTAATGCAATTTTGAAAAACGCATTTTTTCCTAATTCCAATAAAATTGCAATAAATATCTTATTTCATTTTAGTATTTTTCCTCTAATATTTCCTTTATTTTGGAGAATTCATATTATCTCCTCTCATATATTTTAGTTAGAAATATTTTCAGAGAGGAAAAATAATCAAAACCAAATGATCCTCTTTTCAAAATTTGAGAAAACTCAAATATGAAAATAACGAAATTCCCAACTCTGTCTCTGGGTCCTTGAGTTGCTTAGAATTTCGAGGATCACGAGATGAAATGCGATAAAAAATATGATATGCATGAATGACCTATGTATAACATTTCAAATTGAAAATTTGGGATGTTACAAACCTACCCCCCTTAAGATGAATCTCGCCCTCGAGATTCGAGTTGGCTAGAAAATAGGTGTGGGTGGTCTTTGCGTAGATCATCCTCTCGTTCCCAAGTGGCTTCATCCTCGGTATGGTGGCTCCACTGAACTTTGCAAGACTTGATAACTTTGATGCGAGTAACTCGGCTGGCAAACTCGAGAATCTTTACTGGTTTCTCCTCATAGGTTAAATAACTATCCAACTGAATTGCTTCCAGGGGCACGGTATCTCTCAGAGGGGTATCGGCCATCTCGGCTTGGCACTTCTTCAACTGGGAAACGTGAAACACATCGTGTACTCCTGACAGTCCTTCGGGCAATTCCAACTTTTAGGCAGCCTCTCCCATGCGTTCCAAAACACGGTACGGTCCTACAAATCCCGGGGCTAACTTTCCCTTAACTCCAAAATTTTTAACTCCTCGTAGAGGTGACACTCGCAGATATGCTCTGACTCCGATTTCATAGACTATGTCCTTGCATTTTTAGTCTACATAACTCTTCTGTCTGGACTGAGCTACCTTCAGTCTATCTCGTATCAGCTTAACCTTCTCTTCAGACTCCTTAATAAAATCTGGTCCAAACAACTAGCGGTCTCCTACTTCATCCCACATTAACGGTGTCCTGCACCTTCGTCCATACAGGGCTTCGAATGGTGCCATCTTCAGACTGGCCTGGTAGCTATTGTTGTATGAGAACTCCGCATAGGGAAAGTTGTCGTCCCAACTAGATCCATAATCTAGCGCACAAGCTCTCAACATGTCCTCTAGAATATGATTGACTCTCTCGGTCTGTCCATATGTATGCGGATGAAAAGCAGTACTGAACTCTAGCATGGTACCCAAAGTCTGGTGCAGCTGGTGCCAAAACTTTGAAGTAAACTGCATTCCTCTATCTGATACGATGGTCCTCGAAACTCCATGCAGACATATGATCCTGTTCATCTATATCTTGGCCAACTTCGCACTTGTATAGGTGGTTTTCACTGGGATAAAGTGAGCTACTTTGGTCAAGCGGTCCACTACTACCCAGATAGAATCATATCCCGATCGGATCCTCGGTAATCCGGTGATAAAATCCATGCCAAGCTTATCCCACTTCCATTCGGGTCTTGGCATGGGCTGCAGTAATCTTGTTGGCTTCTGATGTTCTGCCTTCACTCTTTGACATACATCACATACGACTACATACTCGGCAATATCCTTCTTCATTCCGGTCCTCCAGAAACGCTCCTTCAAATCCAAATACATCTTGGTGTTTCCGGGGTGTATCGATTATGGCGAGTCATGAGCTTTCTGAAGTATCAACTTCCTGGTCTCTGCATTATTGGGCACAAACACACGGTCCTCAAACCACAAGGTGTCGTGTTCATCCTCACGAAAACCTTTGGCTTTTCCTTCACTCATCTTCTCCTTTATTTCGGCAATTTCTTTGTCATCCTTCTGAGCTTCTCGAATCTTTCCAAATAATGTTGATTGAACCTCCAATGCTGCAACAAAACCTCTAGGGACGATCTCCAAATGAAGCTCCCTGAGATCCTCTGCTGTCTCCTTTGGCAATCCTCCGCTTATGAGGGTATTGACATAGCTCTTCCAGCTCAAAGCGTCTGCTACGACATTGGCCTTTCCTGGATCATAGTGCAACTTCATATCATAATCCTTTATGAGCTCCAACCATCTTCTTTGCCTGAGATTTAACTCCTTCTGTATGAAAATGTACTTCAAACTCTTGTGATCCGTGTACACATCACAATGGCTCCCAATAAGAAAATCTCTCCAGGTCTTGAGTGCATGCACTACAGCTGCTAACTCCAAGTCATGTGTGGCATAATTCAACTCATGCGATTGAAGTTGATGTGAGGCATAAGAAACAACTCTCCTGTCTTACATAAGCACTCCTCCAAGTCCTAAACGAGAGGTGTCGCAATACACTTGGAAATCCTTGCGTATAACTGGCAGAATCAGCATTGGGGCTGTAGTCAAACGTTTCTTCAACTCCTAGAAACTTGCTTCGCATTCTTCACTCCAATGGAACTGGGTGTCCTTTTTCAACAATGTCTTCATAGGCTTCGCAATCTTGGAAAAATTCTCAATGAATCTCCGATAGTATCCCGCGAGTCCAAGAAAACTGCGGATCTCTCCAACTGAGGTGGGTGCCAACCACTCAGTGACTGATTGAACCTTGGTAGGATCCACTGCTATACCTTCTCCTGATATAACATGTCCAAGAAATCCAACTTCCTTCAACCAAAACTCACATTTGCTAAACTTGGCATATAACTGATGTTCCCTGAGCTTCTCAAGAACCAAATGCAAATGCTCCTTGTGTTCCTCTTCATCCTTTGAGTATACCAAGATATCATCAATGAACACCACAACAAACCTATCCAAGAATTCCATGAACACCTTATTCATCATGCTCATGAAATAGGCAGGGGCATTAGTGTTGGAAATATGCCCTAGAGTCAATAATAAAATGGTTATTATTCTATTTCTTTGTTCATGATAATTGTCTATTGTTCAAGCTATAATTGTGTCATCCGGAAATTGTAATACATGTGTGAATACATAGACCACAACACGTCCCTAGTGAGCCTCTAGTTGACTAGCTCGTTGATCAAAAGATAGTCATGGTTTCCTCACTATGGACATTAAATGTCATTGATAACGGGATGACATCATTAGGAGAATGATGTGATGGACAAGACCCAATCCTAAGCATACCTCAAAGATCGTGTAGTTCGTTTGCTGTCGCTTTTCCGAATGTCAAGTATCATTTCCTTAGACCATGAGATTGTGCAACTCCCGGATACCGTAGGAGGGCCTTGGGTGTGCCAAACATCACAACGTAACTGGGTGAGTATAAAGGTACACTACAGGTATCTCCGAAAGTGTCTGTTGGGTTGGCACGAATCGAGACTGGGATTTGTCACTCCGTATGACGGAGAGGTATCTCTGGGCCCATTCGGTAATGCATCATCATAATGAGCTCAATGTGACCAAGTGGTTGATCACGGGATCATGCATTACGACACGAGTAAAGTGACTTGCCGGTAACGAGATTGAACGGGGTATTGGGATACCGACGATCGAGTCTCGGGCAAGTAACGTACCGATTGACAAAGGGAATTGTATACGGATTGATTGAATCCTCGACATCGTGGTTCATCCAATGAGATCATCATGGAGCATGTGGGAGCCAACATGGGTATCCAGATCCCGCTATTGGTTATTGACCGGAGAGTCGTCTTGGTCATGTCTGCATGTCTCCCGAACCCGTAGGGTCTACACACTTAAGGTTCGGTGACGCTAGGGTTGTAGAGATATTAGTATGCGGTGACCCGAAAGTTGTTTGGAGTCTCGGATGAGATCTCGGACGTCATGAGGAGTTCCGGAATGGTCTGGAGGTAAAGATTCATATATAGGAAGTCTAGTTTCGGCCATCAGGAAGGTTTCGGGGGTCGCCGGTATTTTACCGGGACCACCGGAAGGGTCCCGGGGGTCCACCGGGTGGGGCCACCTATCCCGGAGGGCCCCATGGGCTGAATTGGGAGGGGAACCAGCCCCTAGTGGGCTGGTGCGCCCCCCCTTGGGCCTCCCCTGCGCCTAGGGTTGGGAAACCCTAGGGGTGGGGGCGCCCCCCACTTGGCTTGGGGGGGAAGCCACCCCTTGGCCGCCGCCCCCTTGGAGATCCATCTCCCTAGGGCCGGCGTCCCCCCAAGGCCCCTATATAAATAGGGGGAGGGAGGGAAGCCGCACCTTTGCTCTTGGCGCCTCCCTCTCCCTCCGTAACACCTCTCCTCCCTGCTTGCGCTTGGCGAAGCCCTGTCGGGATCCTGCTGCATCCACCACCATGCCACCGTGCTGCTGGATCTTCATCAACATCTCCTTCCCCCTTGATGGATCAAGTTGGAGGAGACGTCTTCCCAACCGTACGTGTGTTGAACGCGAAGATGCCGTCCGTTCGACACTAGGTCATCGGTGATTTGCATCACGTCGAGTACGACTCCATCAACCCCGTTCTCTTGAATGCTTCCGCGCATGATCTACAAGGGTATTTATATGCACTCCTCTCTCCCTCGTTGCTAGATGACTCCATAGATTGATCTTGGTGATGCATAGAAAATTTTAAAATTCTGCTACGTTCCCCAACAATTAGTCAGTCCAAATGACATAACCGTGTACTCATATAGCCCGTACCTTGTGGTGAAAGCTGTCTTAGGTATATCCTTTTCTTGAATCTTCAGCTGGTGGTATCCTGATCGCAGGTCGATTTTCAAAAAAGACTTTAGCTCCTTGCAGCTGGTCAAACAAATCATTGATCATCGGCAGTGGGTACTTTTTCTTGATCGTCACTTCATTCATTGCCCGATAATCAACAACCATTCTCAGAGATTTATCCTTCTTCTCAACCAAGAGCATCGGGGCTCCCCATGGTGATGAACTTTCTCCAATAACTCCTTGATCTGCTTCTTAATCTCCTCCAGATCATTCGTGGGCATCCGGTACGGTCTCTTCGATATCGGTCCGGTGCCTGGGAATAATTCTATCAAAAACTCAATGTCTTGATCTGGGGGCATGCCTGGTAACGAGATTGAACTAGGTATTGAGATACCGACGATCGAATCTCGGGCAAGTAACATACCGATGACAAAGGGAACAACGTATGTTGTTATGCGGTTTGACCGATAAAGATCTTCATAGAATATGTCGGAACCAATATGAGCATCCAGCTTTCGCTATTGGTTATTGACGGGAGATGAGTCTCGGTCATGTCTACATAGTTCTCGAACCCGTAGGGTCCACACGCTTAACGTTCGGTGACGATCGGTATTATGAGTTTATGTGTTTTGATGTACCGAAGGTTGTACGGACTCCCGGATGAGATCAGGGACATGACGAGGAGTCTCCAAATTTTCGAGACGTAAATATCAATATATTGGAAGGCTATATTCGGGCATCGGAAAGGTTCTGAATGGTTCGGGTATTTATCGGAGTACCTAAGAGTTACGGGAATTAGCCGGGGAGTATATGGGCCTTATTGGGCTTTAGGGGAGAGAGAGAGGGGCTGCCTAGGGCAGGCCACGTGCCCCCAAGGCCTAGTCCGAATTGGACTAGGGAGGGGCTGCGCCCCCTCCTTCCTTCTCTTCTCTCTTCCCCTTCCTTCTCTTCTCTCTTCCCCTTCCTTCTCTCCTACTCCTACTACTTGGAAGGGGGAATCCTACTCCCGATGGGAGTAGGACTCCCTAGGGCGCGCCATAGTAGAGGGCCGGCCCTCCCCCTCCTCCACTCCTTTATATACGGGGGAAGGGGGCACCCCATGGACACACAAGTTGATCATTGATCTCTTAGCCGTGTGCGGTACCCCCCCCCTCCACCATAATCCACCTCGGTCATATCGTACCGGTGCTTAGGCGAATCCCTGTTCCGGTAGCATCATCATCACCATCATCACGCTGTCGTGTTGACGAAGCTCTCCCTCGACACTCTACTGGATCGTGAGTTTGTGCGACGTCACCGAGCCGAACGTGTGCAGATCGCGAAGATGTCGTACTTTAGGTACTAGGATCGGTCGATCGTGAAGACATATGACCACATCAACCGCATTGTCATAACGCTTCCGCTTATGGTCTACGAGGGTACGTGGACAACACTCTCCCCTCTTGTTGCTATGCATCACCATGATCTTGCGCGTGCATAGGAAATTTTTGAAAATTACTGCATTCCCCAACAACCTTGGGGTGCCTTGGGCATCCCCAAGCTTAGGCTCTTGCCACTCCTTATTCCATAGTCCATCGAATCTTTACCCAAAACGTGAAAACTTCACAACACAAAACTTAACAGAAAACTCGTAAGCTCCATTAATATAAGAAAATAAATCACCACTTAGGTAATTGCGAACTCATTCTAAATTCATATTGTTGTAATATCTACTGTATTCCAACTTCTCTATGGTTCATACCCTCCAATACTACTCATAGATTCATCAAAATAAGCAAACAACACAATGAAAACAGAATCTGTCAAAAACAAAACAGTCTGTAGTAATCTGGAGATTTGGGATACTTCTGTAACTCCAAAAATTCTGAAAAATTAGGATGACCAGGATAAAAAGTATATTGGTCTACTGCAGTTGGAATTGGTATTTTATCGCTCTCTGGTAAAAAATGATAATTATTTTCGTGAGCGAATACTTTCTGTTTTTATCAGCAAGATCAAACAACAATCACCCAAGAAGATCCTAAAGGCTTTACTTGGCACTTTATTGAAACAAAAGCTATAAAACTTGATTACTACAGTAGCATAATCATGTGAACACACAAAAACAGTAGGTATAAATATTAGGTTGTCTCCCAACAAGCGCTTTTCTTTAATTTCTTTCTAGCTAGGCATGATGATTTCAATGATGCTCACATAAAAGATAAGAATTGAAACATAACAGGAGCATCATGAAGCATATGACTAGCACATTTAAGTCAAACCCTCTTCCTATGCATAGGGATTTTGTGAGCAAACAATTTATGGGAACAAGAATCATCTTGCATAGGAAGGTAAAACAAGGTTAACTTCAATATTTTCAACACATAGAGAGGAAACTTGATATTATTACAATTCCTACAAGCAGATATTCCTCCCTCATCATATTTTTCAGTAGCATCATGAATGAATTCAACAATATAAATATCACATAAAGCATTATTTTCATGATCTACAAGCATAGAATTTTTATTACTCTCCACATAAGAAAAATTCTTCTTATTCGAAATAGTGGGAGTATCATAAGAAACTCGAATACTATAAATTTTTTCCACATTAAAATTGTAACGTTCAGGAAAAGGGTAATCATAATCATGACAAGTTTTGTAAATATAATCATCACACTTTTTATAACATAAGTATCATCACAATAATCATCATAAGTAGCAACTTTGTTCTCATCATAATCAATTGAAACCTCTTCCAAGATAGTGGAATCATTACTAAATAAAGTCATGAACTCTCCAAATCCACTTTTATAATTATCACAATGAGATTCAACATCCTCCAAAATAGTGGGATCATTACTTCTTAACGTTGACACTCTTCCAAACGAACTTTCATCAATATAATCATCATAAATAGGAGGCATGCTATCATCATAATAAATTTGCTCATCAAAACTTGGGAGACTAAAAATATCATGTTCATTAAACATAGCATCCCCAAGCTTGGGACAAACATTAATTGCAGCAAATAAATTCTCAAACATGTCATTCTCATCAAACATAGCATCCCCAAGCTTGGGCCTTTGCATATCATAAGCATAATCACTCTCATCATTAATAGTATGGATAGCAACAATAGTATAGCAATTATCATCATCACAATGAGTAATAGGAGCAACATCATTTGGGAGGGATACCTTTTTACCTTTGCTTCTCCGTCTTTTCTTTTTCTTCTTCACATTAAGTATGGGTTTAATCCTCTTTTTTGAGCTCCTTATTAACGAGATTGGTAGAATAGAAGGCTCCTCCTCGTTACCTGATTCATCATAGGAAAGAATAGGAGGATATTGGGAAATCTCTTCCCTTTCATTAGTATTCTCTTCATCTTCTATTTTTTTTCTTTTCTTTATGTAATTGGCAATATAAGGATTTTCAGTGCAATTCACCTCACAATACATATAAATTTCCTCTAGATAAAAATCAAGAAGTTTATCAAGGGAACATTCTAGAATATCCTTAGTTATATGTTTCATTTATTCATAACCCACAAGCAAACTAAGTTCATTATTATGTGCAAGGGAAATGAAGTCATCACAATTTTTGGACACTATTCGATCATGAAAACAATTGCATTGGATATTTAAATGACCACATTCTTTGCGAAGTTCACAAGGATGGCTAAGAAAATTCAATTTTTTAGCATATACATCTAGCCTTTCTTGCATCCATTTAGTTTCTAAATACTTATGCCTCTTGCAAAATCTATCTTCCCTATTTGGTATGTACTTGCAAACTCTATGCACTCCACAAAAATTGACATGCTTATAAGAGACATTTTCATCATGACTAGTGCAATCATCATTAGTACTATGGATATTCAAGGAGTTCGTACTAACAACATTGCGATCATGCTCATCATTCAAAGATTTTGTGCCAAACATTTTAATGCATTCTTCTTCTAGCACTTGGGCACAATTTTCCTTTCCATAATTTTCATGAAAGATATTAAAAAGATGAAGCATATGAGGCACCCTCAATTCCATTTTTTTGTAGTTTTCTTTTATAAACTAAACTAGTGATAAAACAAGAAACAAAAAGATTTAATTGGAAGATCTAAGGATATACCTTCAAGCGCTAACGTCCCCGGCAACGGCGCCAGAAAAGAGCTTGATGTCTACTACACAACCTTCTTCTTATAGACGTTGTTGGGCCTCCAAGTGCAGAGGTTTGTAGGACAATAGCAAATTTCCCTCAAGTGGATGACCTAAGGTTTATAAATCCGTGGGAGGCGTAGGATGAAGATGGTCTCTCTCAAACAACCCTGCAACCAAATAGCAAAGAGTCTCTTGTGTCCCCAACACACCCAATACAATGGTAAATTGTATAGGTGCACTAGTTTGGCGAAGACAGGGTGATTCAAGTGCAATATGGATGGTAGATATAGGTTTTTGTAATATGAAAATATAAAAACATCAAGGTAACTAATGATAAAAGTGAGCACAAACAGTATTGCAATGCTTCGAAACAAGGCCTAGGGTTCATACTTCCACTAGTGCAAGTTCTCTCAATAAGGATAACATAATTAGATCATATAAGTATCCCTCAACATGCAACAAAGAGTCACTCCAAAGTGACTAATAGTGGAGAACAAACAAAGAGATTATTGTAGGGTATGAAACCACCTCAAAGTTATTCTTTCCGATCAATCCACTGGGCTATTCCTATAAGTGTCACAAACAGCCCTAGAGTTCGTAGTAAAATAACACCTTAAGACACAAATCAACCAAAACCCTAATGTCACCTCAAGTATCCGTGGGTATGATTATACGATATGCATCACACAATCTCAGATTCATCTATTCAACCAACACAAAGAACTTCAAAGAGTGCCCCAAAGTTTCTACATGAGAGTCAAGACGAAAACGTGTGCCAACCCCTATGAATAAGTTCACAAGGTCACAGAACTTGCAAGTTGATCACCAAAACATACATCAAGTGGATCACGTGAATATCCCATTGTTACCACAGATAAGCACATGTAAGACATACATTAAGTGTTCTCAAATCCTTCAAGACTCAATCCGATAAGATAACTTCAAAGGGAAAACTCAATTCATCACAAGGAGATAGAGGGGGAGAAACATCATAAGATCCAACTATAATCGCAAAGCTCACGATACAACAAGATCGTGCCATATCAAGAACACAAGAGACAGAGAGAGATCAAACACATAGCTCTGGTACATACCCTCAGCCCCGAGGGTGAACTACTCCCTCCTCGTCATGGAGAGCGCCGGGATGATGAAGATGGCCACAAGTGAGGGATTCCGCCTCCGGCAGGGTGCCGGAACAGGGCCCCGATTGGTTTTTGGTGGCTACAAAGGCTTGCGGCGGTGGAACTCCCGATCTAGGTTATTTTCTGGAGGTTTGGGTATTTATAGGAATTTTGGCATCGGGAACAAGTCAGGGGGGTCTCTGAGTCGTCCACGAGATAGGGGCGCGCCCAGGGGGGTAGGGCGCGCCCTCCACCCTCGTGGACAGCTCAAGACTCTTTTGGCCCAACTCTTTTACTCTCCGGGCTTCTTTTGGTCCATAAAAAATTATCAAAAATCAGCACATTAATTGGACTCTGTTTGGTATTCCTTTTCTGTAAAACTCAAAAACAAGGAAAAACAGAAAACTGGCACTGGGCTCTAGGTTAATAGGTTAGTCCCAAAAATCATATAAAATAGCATATAAATGCACATAAAACATCCTAGATGGATAATATAATAGCATGGAACAACAAAAAATTATAGATACGTTGGAGGCGTATCAGTGACAATCGGGGTATCTTATTGATTCACTTGATATATGTTATGGCATTCAACTCGTGAATTCCCGCGGTGATTGGGGTAATCTATGCATAGGGGTTGATGCACGTTTTCTCCGATGGAAACTTTGGGGTCTCTTTATAGTTCTATGTGTGGATTGAGTATTATGAATATGAATATGCTTTGGTGTTACTCTAGTACGAACTCTAGGATAGATCAAACGGAAACAATAGCTTTGTGTTATTTTAGTATGAACTCTTGAATAGATTGATAAGAAATAATATCTTTGAGGTGGCTTCTCACCCTACAAACAATTCCTACCTTTTGTTCTCCGCTAATGGGAACTTAGGAGTGATTCTTTGCTATACTTTGAGGGATAATCATATGATCCAACTATGTTAGCACTATTGAGAGATTGCACTAGCGAAAGTACGGACCCTAGGCCTTGTTTTGAAGCATTGAAACACCGTTTTTGTGCCCGTTTAATATTTGCTACCTTGCCATTTTTATTTATTCAGATTATAAAAATATATTTATACCATCCATATTACACTTTTATCACCATCTCTTCGCCGAACTAGTGCACCTATACAATTTGCCATTGTATTGGGTGTGTTGGGGACACAAAGATTTCTTGTATTTGGTTGCAGGGTCGTTTGAGAGAGACCACCTTCATCCTACACCTCTCACGGTTTGATAAACCTTAGGTCATCCACTTGAGGGAAAATTGCTACTGTCCTACAAAACTCTGCACTTGGAGGCCCAACACGTGTCTACAAGAATAAAGTTGTGTAGTAGACATCAAGCTCTTTTCTAGCACTGTTGCCGGGGAGTTGAGTGCATGAAGATATATCTTTAGATCTTGCAACTGAATCTTTTAGTTTCTTGTTTTATCACTAGTTTGGTCTATAAAAGAAAAGTACAAAAAAGGAATTGATGTTTCATCATATTATTGATCATCTTTTTATAATATCTTTCTTGAAAGTGATGGTTCCGAAAATTGTGCTCAATTGTTAGAAAAAGAAGTCAATAAAACGTTTGGCACAAAATATTTGAATTATGAGCATTATTGCAATGTTGCTAGTATGAATTCTTTGGATATCCATGATGATAATGATATCCAAAGCCATAAGCTTGGGGATGCTATATTTGATGAAAATGATATTTCTAGTCCCCAAAGTTTTGATGAGAAAATTTATTATGATGATTGCATGCCTCTTATTTATGATGATTATATTGATGAAATTTGATTTGGAGAGGTGATGACTTTATTTAGTGATGCATCCACTATTTTGGAAGAGGTTTCAATTGACTATGACAATGAAGTTGCTATCTATGATGATTATTATGATGACATGTATGCCATAAAGAGCAATAAATTTTCTATGCGTGTGTATCATGAAAATAATGATTTATGTGATAGATATTTTTTAGAATTCATTCATGATGCTACTGCAAATTATTATGAGAGAGGAACATATGCTTGTAGATATTGCAATAATATCAAGTTTGCTCTCTATGTGTTGAAAATCTTGAAGTTTTGCTTGTTTTGCCTTCCTATGCTAGTTGAGTCTTGTTCCCATAAATTGTTTGCTCAAAAAATCCCTATGCACAGGAAGTGTGTTAGACTTGAATGTGCTTGCCATGTGATTTATGGTGCTCTTTTTATGTTTCAATTCTTCACTTTTATGCGAGCATCATTGAAATCATCATGCCTAGCTAAAAGGCATTAAAGAAAAGCGCTTGTTGGGAGACAATCCAACACTTTTACCTAATGTTTTTGTGTGTTCACATGATTAGGCTACTGTATTAATCATGTTTTATTGCTTTTGTTTCAATAAAGTGCGAAGTAAGACCTTTGGGATGGCTTATGGTGATAGTTGATTTGATCTTGCTGAAAAACAGAAAATTTTGCACTCAGGAAAACAATTGTCGTTTTTAACAGAAGCTTGATAAAATGTTGATTATTTTTGCAGAAGATTAATATACAAATTTCTCAGGTTTTCCTAATTTATCAGAATTTTTGGAGTAGCATAAGTATGGTTTGAGTATAGATTACTACAAACTGTTCTGTTTTTGATAGATTCTGTTTTCAATGCATAGTTTCCTTGTTTTCAAGATTCTATGTATTATATTGCTCAATATAAATTGTAGAAATGATATGCTATAGTAGGCATTGTGTGAGAACACTTATGAATCCTGTCTTTGGCAGTACCAAAAGTGGAATGGTTTGCTGTTTATCATACTAACCTATCTCACAAAGTTCCGTTAAGTTTTGTGTGATTGAAGTTTCCAAGTTTTGGGTGAGATGTCAATATGAGGAGAATAAGGAGTGACAAGACCCTAAGCTTAGGGATTCCCAAGGCACCCCAAGTAAATATTCAAGGACGATCCAAGCAACTAAGCTTGGGGATGCCCCGGAAGGCATCCCCTCTTTTGTCTCCAACATTATTGGTAACCTCACTTGGAGCTATGTTTTCATTCGTCACATGATATGTGTTTGGCTTGGCGTGTCATTTTATTTTGTTACGGTTTTTTCTTGTTATTTAGAATAATATTTTGCATCTTTCTTTTCAATAAAAATGTCAAGGATATCCTTTACCATGCTTATTTTGCAAGTCTATGTGTTGTTGTTTGAAAACAGAAAGTTTACCGCTGTTGCAAATATTCCCTAGAAATGTCAGAATATGATCAAATGTTGAAACTTTTTGCAAAATGAGCTCTGATAAATTTTCTGTAGTGTGGTAAATTCTCATAATTTTTGGATTTAGGTAAGTATTGATACTCTTGCATTATTTATAAACTGTACTGTTTTGGTAGATTGTTGTTATGTTTGCATTGTTTGCATATGTTTGCTTGTTTAATGATTCCATTTGAGGTTAGGAGTATAAAATATGCAGAGGCATTTATTATGCAATGTTGAATAATAATTTTAGTGATTATCTACAATAGAGAATGATAAGGTTTTTGCATTGGTTTATACTTTATCTCATGAGTTCTTGTTGAGCTTTGTGTGGATGAAGCTTTTGAGATTTAGGAAAACCGTGATATGAGAAGAATTAAGGAGACAAAAAAGCTCAAGCTTGGGGATTCCCAAGGAATCCCAATATAATATTCAAGAAGCCTCAAGCATCTTAGCTTGGGGATGCCCCGGTTGGCATCCCCCTTTCTTCTTCAACAATTATCGGTTAGTATCGGTTGATCCTAATTTTTTGCTTCTTCACATGATGTGTGCTATTATAGAAATGTCATTTTGTTTGGTTTTGCTTGCTTTTTTAATAAAGTAATTAGATCTGAAAGTTTTAAAATAAAATAGATTCCTCAAATAGTTGCAAGAGAGGCTAAGTAAGCGGCATTCACATCCCGTCAATGAAGTTCTTTTCTATGTCATTTACTCTTGTGCTTCACTTATATCCTATGAGTAAATTGTTGAATAAATTGAATGTCATGAAGTTGAAATCATATCATGCCTAGTGGTAGCTCACATTGGGTTTATAAAGTGAAATCTTTTGAGGCTTGACAATCACAATATTGGTCATACAAGCAATTCACGAATAATTAGTATAAGGAAGAGAACATTCACATATAAATACACTATCATGGGAAACTTTTGTGATTGTGAGCCCCCATCAAAATATTATATGCAAAAATTGTTGATGTTGGACAAGGAAGACAATGTAATAAGTTATGTTTGTTCATATTCACATAGAAGTTATATTGTCATAGATCCTTCAACATGTGGTGCTTGCCCCCCATCTTTGCTAGTGAAAAATTCTACGCCAAGTAGAGATACTACTTGTGCATCCAAAAACCCTTAAACCCAAATCTTATTTTCAAGAGTCCACCATACCTACCTAAGGATTGAGCAAGATCCTTCACGTAAGTTGTCATCGGTGCAAAAAGGCAATAAAAATTGCTTCTAAAAGTGTACGATCATTTAGTGTAAGAGAAAATTGAGAATTGTACAAACTTGTGATGGTAAAGCAATAAAAGCAAGATACTGCATAATAAAGGTTTCTATCACAAGGGGCAATATAACATGACGCTCTTTTGCACTAAGGGATTGAGCATACAAACAAATAAGCGCATGGCAACCTCTAGTTCCCTCTGCGAAGGGCCTATCTTTTACTTTTATGTATTTACTTTTATGCAAAGAGACAAAGTTCTTCTCTCTATTACTTTTTATTTTTCTCTTTTGGCAAGAATCATGTGGTGAGGAAAGATCTTGGCACATATGTCCAGTTGAATATGGGTAGCATGAGTTATTATTGTTGACATCACCCTTGAGGTGAATACGTTGGGAGGCAAAACAATAAGCCCCTATCTTTCTATGTGTCCGGTTGAAACGTTTTACTCATGTGTATGCGGTGAGTGTCAGCAATCATAGAAGACTATATGATGGTTGAGTATGTGGAGCTATTACTTAAACTCTGTTGAATAAGTTGAATTGCAACAGCTTGGTGACTAATAACATAGGTTGTTAGGTTTCAAGAGAATTCATTGTTTGAACTTAACATGTGAATTGGTTGCCGTTATAACATGAGAAGTTTCATAAGAAAGAATTGCTGTTATGATGCTAGGAAAAGTGATTGAAATTCAAACTTGTGCACTTTGCTGGCATTCGCACTTCATAAATTATTTCTTTTATCATTTACCTACTCGAGGACGAGTAGGAATTAAGCTTGGGGATGCCGATACGTCTCCAAAGTATCCATAATTTATGAAGTATTCATGCCAATATATTATCATTCTTGGATGTTTTACAATCATTTTATGGCAACTTTATATCATTTTTGGGACTAACCTATTGACCCAGTGCCTAGTGCCACTTCCTATTTTTTTTCTTGTTTTTTACATCGCAGAAAATCAATACCAAACAGAGTCCAAACACCGCAAAACTTTTAGTGCATTTTTTATGGGCCAGAAGACGCCCGATGGGCCAAAGCAGAACTTGGGGGTGCCCTGATGGGGGCACAACCCACCAGGGCGCGCCAGGGCCCTGGCGTGCCCTGGTGGGTTGTGCCCACCTCGGTGGCCTCCCGCTCCCCTTCTTTGCAATACAAATTCCTGAATATTTCGAAACCCTTTGGGGTTAACCTAGATCAGAAGTTCCGCCGCTGCAGGGCTCTGTAGCCACCGAAAACGAATCTAGACCCTGCCGAAGGGGCGAATCTTCTCTGATGGCCATCTTCATCATCTCGGCGACCACCACGATAAGGAGGGAGTAGTCCAACCTCGGGGCTGAGGGTTTGTAGCAGTAGCTATGTGTTTAATCTCTCTCACTCTCTCGTGATCTATATCATGGGCTTTGTTAATATAGTCGGATCATATGATGTTTCTTCCCTCTATACTCTTGTTGTGATGAATTGAATCTTTACCCTTTGAAGTTTTGTCATGTCGTATTGAATATTCAGAGATGAGAACACATGATACATGTCTTGCGGTATGAATACTTGAGGTGACAATTGGGGCATCTTACTGATTCACTTGATGTATGTTATGTCATTCAACTCGCGGATTCCCCGCGGTGACGTTGGGATAATCTATGCATAGGGGTTGATGCATGTTTTTCTCTAATGAAAACTTCGTGGTCTCTTTATAGTTCTTTGTGCAGATTGAGTATTATGAATATGAATATTCTTTGGTGTTTCTCTAGTACGAACTCTAGGATAGATCGAACGAAAACAATAGCTTTGTGTTATTTTAGTACGAACTCTTGAATAGATCGATCAAAAAGAATAGCTTTGAGGTGGCTTCCCACCCTACAAACAATTCCTACCTTTTGTTCTTTGCTAATAGGAACTCGGGAGTGATTCTTTACTGTACTTTGAGGAATAATCATATTATCCAACTATGTCAGCACTGTTGAGAGATTGCACTAGCGAAAGTATGTACCATGGGCCTTGTTTTTAAGCATTGAAACACCGTTTTTGTGCCCGTTTAATATTTGCTACCTTGCTGTTTTATTTATTTAGATTATAAAAATATATTTCTACCATCCATATTACAATTTTATCATCATCTCTTCGTCGAACTAGTGCACCTATAGAATTTGCCATTGTATTGGGTGTGTTGGGGACACAAGAGATTTCTTGTATTTGGTTGCAGGGTCGTTTGAGAGAGACCACCTTCATCCTACACCTCTCACAGATTGATAAACCTTAGGTCATCCACTTGAGGGAAAATTGCTACTGTCGTAAAAAACTCTGCGCTTGGAGGCCCAACACGTGTAGTAGACATCTGATGTTAATCACATAGTGATGTGAACTAGATTATTGACTCTAGTAAACCCTTTGGGTATTATTCACATGGCGATGTGAACTAATCACATAAAGATGTGAACTATTGGTGTTAAATCACATAACGATGTGAACTATATTATTGACTGTAGTGCATGTGGGAGACTGAAGTAAATATGCCCTAGAGGCAATAATAAAGTTGTTATTTTTTATTTCCTTATATCATGATAAATGTTTATTATTCATGCTAGAATTTTATTAACGGAAACTTGATATTTGTGTGGATACATAGACAATACATAGTGTCCCTAGTATGCCTCTACTAGACTAGCTCGTTAATCAAAGATGGTTAAGTTTCCTCACCATAGACATGTGTTGTCATTTGATGAACGGGATCACATCATTAGGAGAATGACGTGATGGACAAGACCCATCCTTTAGCTTAGCATAATGATCGTTAAGTTTAATTTCTATTGCTTTCTTCATGACTTATACATATTCCTCTCACTATGAGATTATGCCACTCCCGAATACCGGAGGAACACCTTGTGTGCTATCAAACATCACAACGTAACTGGGTGATTATAAAGATTCTCTATAGGTGTCTCCGAAGGAGTTTGTTGGGTTGGCATAAATCAAGATTAGGATTTGTCACTCCGACTATCGGAGTGGTACATCTGGGCCCTCTAGGTAATGCACATCACTATAAGCCTTCCAAGCAATGTGACTAATGAGTTAGTTATGGGATGAATCATTACGGAATGAGTAAAGAGACTTGCCGGTAACGAGATTGAACTAGGTATGATGATACCGACGATCGAATCTCGGGCAAGTAACATATCGATGAGAAAGAGAATAACGTATATTGTTATTGCGGATTGACCGATAAAGATCTTCGTAGAATATGAAGGAACCAATATGAGCTTCCAGGTTCCGCTATTGGTTATTCACCGGAGATGTGTCTGGGTCATGTCTACATAGTTCTCGAACCCGTAGGGTCCGCACGCTTAACGTTCGATGACGATTTGTATTATGAGTTAGGTGTTTTGGTGACCGAAGTTTGTTCGGAGTCCCAGATGAGATCACGGACATGATGAGGAGTCTCGAAATGGTCGAGTGGTAAAGATTGATATATTAGAAGGTAGTATCTAGACACCGGAAGGGTTCTGGAGTGTATCGCGTACATACCGGAGTACCGGAGGGGTTACAGGAACCCCTCGGTGGAAGATATGGGCCATATGGGCCATATGAGGGAGGCTAACTAGCCCACAAGGGGCTGGTGCACCCCCCACAAGGGAGGAGGCCGAATTGTTTTAGGGAAGGGGGCGCCACACCCCTTTCCTTCCCCCTTTCCACCTCCATGTGAAGGAAAAGAAGGGGGGCCGAATCCTACCAGGACTAGGAGTACTAGTAGGACTCCCCTCTTGGCGCGCCCCCTTTAGGTCGGCCGGCTCCTCCTCCCCTCCTTTATATACAGGGGCGAGGAGCACCCCAAAGACAACATCAATTGTTCTCATAGCCATGTGCGGTGCCCCCTCCACAGTTTACTCCTCCGGTCACAGCGTCGTAGTGCTTAGGCGAAGCCCTGCGCGGATCACATCACCATCACCATGCCGTCGTGCTAACGGAACTCTCCCTCGGCCCTCTACTGGATCAAGAGTTCGAGGGACGTCATCGAGCTGAACGTGTGCTGAACTCAGAGGTGCCGTATGTTCAGTACTAAGATCGGTTGGATCATAAAGACGTTCAACTACATCAACCGCGTTAAAACTAATGCTTCCGCTTTCGATCTACGAGGGTACGTGGACACACTCTCCCCCTCTCGTTGCTATGCATCTCCCAGATAGATCTTGTGTGATCATAGGAATTTTTTTAAATTTTCATGCTACGTTCCCTAACATGAACTCCACTCCGCAGGGACTCTGGCTATGACATAATCTAGCTCACACGATCGGTAACCTCGACAATCAATCAATCAATCAATCATGGCATCACCTGCAATATGGCATGACACGCCAGGTCAATACATTGAATTTACTTGCAAGCTCACAACAACCAAAAGCATCAAGGCAAAACAACAACATATCATTAGCAGGTTAATTAATTGACAACTACTATGATGCGAAAGCAACTACTAAGCATGATATGAAACTACTACAATTCTGATAACCAACATCTCAATCTCAACACCCATCTCACTCTTTGCTATCCGGCCAAGCAATATACCATCTCGATCACCTCATGATCCACCTGATTACCACGTGATCAAAACATCCACATGATCACCTCGTGACCACATCACAAACTGAATGATCATCCTCAAGATTGTTCCAACATCATCATTGACATCCTGCCAAACTGTTATAATTCACATATCGACATATAAATCACATATAAGTCATTCTTTCATGTGAGTGTTGGTCGAACGGTGTGACCTAGTGCGAACTTGTGCCCATGACCGAGGACGCAGCTATCGGTAGATTTAACACACACACTCTGCAGAGGTTAACACACTGTACCCACATCACAGAACCCATGGCCTCTTGCTCCCATTCGGGTGGACCAACAGCGTTCCGACAAAACCTATCTACTGTCATTACACTACCCTGGCCACTCCGACCAACACCCCCTTTGGGTTCAGTCCTGGGTGGCCCCAATGTTAACGCGTGACATCCAACAGCCACTGTCGTGGAAAAACATAAACGGTCCCAACCGGGGACATGAGATCTCAATACCAACCAAGGGTAATGCACGCCCATAACCTTCCCTCGTTGGAGGCACCAGCGAGAGACATGACAATAGGCCGCATTAGGGACTTCCCATAATGGCAAATGTGGTTGCACTGGAAAAGCCCGGTTCGGTGGCACCTGACCAACTTAATGACAAAATTTACCCCCAAGGTAGATCTAATACTCCGATATCATATATCTATCTGTCAACCAAGTCATAGAAATATCCAACAAATAATTGAAAGCATAACCTAGTCATATCATAATCCCCGAGGATAACAAAATACTAAGAGCATGTTGAATCCAAGAATGATAATACTACTACTCCAATAGCAAGAACAAGCTATCCAGCTAAGATCCACATGTAGGCATCAGATCCAAAATCATACTCCAAAACATAATATCAACTACCATCACAATGAGAATAATACAAGCCACTAATAATCCAATGGCAACATGATACCCATCAACTTCAAGCATAAATCCTAGTAATCCAAACAGTAGCATGGCAATAGCAAGATTATAACAACTCCAAGAAATGCCATGCACAAAGTCATGTAGCTAGAGCAATATTTTAAATAAGTTCAAATAAAGAAACCATATTACTGCATTGCAGTCATGCAAGTGGAGGGTGTGGTTTGCCCGGGGTGGTTGGATTCATCGGGAGGAAGTGCGAGAAGCTCGCGGAAAGAATCGTCAGAAAATGTTCTCTCCCAGAGGGGGATGATTAAGGGTAGGGGAAAATGGACATTTTCAAAATGTTGTCGCATGGTGAAAATGATACCAACAGAACGGCTTGACGAGACAAAGAAGTGGGCTTTGGAATCACCTGAATCGGTGTTGTGAGTGAAAAGATATGAATTGATGAAGTGCAGGGACCAATCTGTAATAGAATCTTCACAAAGAGGCCCCTGGCTGGAAAAACAGAAAGCGCAAACGCTAAGAATATGCTTTCCAGCGCAGAACACATTCTTTAGCCCGAAACGGAGCCGAAGTGCGCTTTTAGTGTAGCGAAACCGTATTTCCTGGAATAAGTTTCCACTTAAATGACGTGGCGAGGTGGGGTCAACGCGGGGAGTCGCTGACGAGTGTGGTCTGCACTGGTGTGGGGGCCACCTGTCCGGTCGTCATCTTCATCTTCGATCGCCCGCGCCTGGCCGCGGCAGAGGCGAGGCTTCACGGTGACTGTCGTCGACTCCGGCCACCGTTCGAGGCGCTCGACCTACCGGCAAGCTCAGCAAGACGACGCGGTCCCGACCATGTAGGTCACGGCCACTGATGAGGTTGGAGAAGGGCGGGGCGCTGGCTGCGGCGGACGGCGGCTGTGGCCGAAGTTGGGCTCATGGCTACAGTCGAGGAGAGGAGGGGAGATGGAAGGGGGTGGCCCCCTAATGGTGGTGGAGCTGTGTGGTGGCGGTGGAACAGAGGGAGGGGCGTGGGATCTCCAGAATCAGACTGGACAGAGGCGGCGGCCATGGCGGGCAACCGCAGAGAGGAGGAGCTCCGGGGCTTGGGGAAGTAGATGGGCCGGGTCCTGGGAAGGAGAGGGAGTGGCTGGTGAGGTTGAGGGCGCCCGGGGCTTCTTAAATAGCCCAAGGAAGAGGGGGTTGACCCGGTTGCCGCCGTGGGAGTCCGTCCGAGGCTCTGTCGAGCTCAGCAATCACGGGGAGGGCACGTAAACACGACGAGGCAGCGAAGACAAGCTTCACAGGGCAGAGGAGACTGTCGGATTTTGGGATCCGGCAAAACTATTGAGGTTCGAACACTGGGGTGCGCACGAAGATCTCTCCCCCCTCTATCTCGCGCCCTCACTGCAATCTCAAGGCTCAGCATGTTGAGCTCGCAGAACAAAGGGACACAAGGTTTATACTGGTTCGGGCCACCTATATGGTGTAATACCCAGTGTGGTGTGGTGGATTGCCTCTTGACCTGAGGATGAATAGTTACAAGGGAAGAACAACCTCCGGAGGAGAGGTGCTCTTGTGCTTTGTGAGCTCGTGCGTATGAATGTGGAATGGATCCAGTCCCAGATCAGATTGCCCCCCTACAGTGGTCGCTAGTCCTATTTATAGAAGCCCAGGTCCTCTTCCCAAATATTAGGCGGGAAGGGATCCCACAACGGCCAGTTTGAAGGGAGAAAACAAGTACAAGCTATCCTGACAAAAGGCAGTCCTCGCCTGCCACAGGCTCTGGTGGTGACGCTGTCCTGGGCTCCATGGTGACCTCCATCCTGCCGTCCTACTGGTGTTAGTCTCGTTGCACCGATATGGAAACCTTTGCCTGATGCCTCAGGACTCCTCGTCTGCGCTTGCCTCTTTAGCACCAAAGAGGAAACAAGGACACTGCAAGCTGGCGCCCGCCTGGTGCCCGCCTGGCCTTGGTCGTCATGGCTTGCGTCACAGGGACCTCACGAGGTGCCCCTTGCCTTGATCCCTCCACCCCTCGCGAGCCAGCCTGGTGAGGCCGCCCCCGAGGAGGTCTTGCGTCATCTGCCTCGCGAGGCTCGGCCCCTCGCGAGGGTCTTGAGCGTTCGCTGATGAAGATGGGACGTACAGGGCCGCTGGTGGAGCCACGCCATGGGCCGTGGGCAGGCAAGTCTGGGGACCCCCGTTGCCAGGACGCTCGGACTTGGCTTCGAGGTGAAGCCAAGGGGGGCATTGTGGAGCGCCGCGGGCCCCAACAGCCTGTAGCCTCAGTTGACGCGTGGCGATTGATGGGACGTGGGCATCTCCGCTATTCCCTCGTTGCTGGCGAAGCACTTCCCAGGTTCTTCCCCAACTCGACCTGAGCTCGGCCCTCCCCGTCGCCATGGCATCGAACCACATGGAGAAGGGGAACAAGAAGTCCTAGTCTCCAGCCGAGCCAGCTCAGGCCATTGAACCCGCCGTTGGTTGGTCGTTGGTGCTCAACCAGGAAGCCATGGACAAGGTCCGCCCAGCGCTCGCCTCCTGCTTCAACGAATGGGCGGAGACAGTGGCCTGGCCTGCGTCCCGCGCCTCCGTCGATAGGACAGCCACCGAAGTCCAATTCTTCATTGACGTCCTGTGGGCTAGCCTAGTTCCTCCCTTCTTCGCTTTCTTCAACGTCGTGCTGTCTCACTATCAGATCCATATGCTGCACCTAGATCCCCAATCCGTCGCTCTTCTTGTTGTTTTCTCCTTTGTCTGCAAGGCCATGGTGGGCATTGCCCCTTTTGTGGCCCTATTTCTCCATTTCTTCCCGCTGCACTTGACTGATCCTCGGTATTGCTTGGGATGCCAAAGCTTCTAGGCTGTGGCTGCGACGGCTGGCTCAGGGATTGACTTTGAGCTCCCACCATCTGCCAACGGGTTT
Source organism: Triticum urartu (assembly GCF_003073215.2). Classification (NCBI taxonomy): domain Eukaryota; kingdom Viridiplantae; phylum Streptophyta; class Magnoliopsida; order Poales; family Poaceae; genus Triticum; species Triticum urartu. The sequence goes on from NC_053023.1 coordinate 625,038,167, forward strand.
CGGAGACGGTGGGTGTTTGTGGACGTCAGCGTGCTCAGCCCCCTGCTCTCGCCCCCTTCTTGCCTTCGTCTGGCTCCGGTTGAAGAGGCTGAAAGATCTCGGTGTGACTGCGCCCATGGTGATGAAGGAGTTCCTCCGACGTCGTGTCGCCCCACTCCAGCGCCATTACCAACCGATGTGGGCCTTGTCCGGCAGCCAGGATCGCATGAGGCTTCAGGATTCGGGGCTTGTGCCCGAGGCATGAAGAATGGTGCTCGAGGTCCTGACTAGCGACCCTTTGCCAGCCGACATGCCGCAGGAGGGTTGTCTTTTGTACTGCTGCTCGAACAGGGTGGAGTTCGTGAGGAAGATGCCCCCTTTTGACGAGTGGGGGCTGTGTCAAGTCGGCCTTGAAGGTCCTCGCGAGAACCCTGTCTGCGTGTTTCCCTTCCTTGCCGCCAGCACTGAGCTTACGCCAATAGTGGATGCAGGGGGCGAGCACCACTTGAGACCAGAGGCGCGGGTGATGAGGAGTCGACACCGCTCGAGGCTCCCGAGGTGCCATCCTCGGGAGCTTGTGACTCTTGCCCTGGGGTGACAGCTGAGGGGGCGACGCAATCTGCTGCTCCTGAGGCCGAGGCCTCCGAGGCCTCAGCAGGTCATCACGAGGCGGAGCCAGAGGGCTCCCCTCAGCCCAGCACTCCCGAGGTCGTCTCCTCGAGCACCTCACCAGCCGCGCCGTGCGCTAGTTGCGGCATCCAAGGCTTCGGCTGGATCCGTCTGGACTTTGATGCGCTCCGCAAGAGAAAAGGGTCTCGAAGCTGCAGCAGTGATGCCTTCCGGCCGTTGAAGAAGAGGAAGTACATCACCATAGACGAGTGAGTACCATATCTTAGTAATTTCTCGAGTTCTGCTTCCCCTCCTGACTGTGGCTCCTCAGGGTCCCTTCTGCTAGGGCGGTGAAGTCTCCCGGGAAGCAACCTCCTCCTGCCTCGAATCCCCCGCTGGCCTTGAGCGCCCCAAGCCAGCATGCGGCACCCGGTGCGAGGTCGGCCGAAGAGGCAACCACGCTAGCCTGGCACCTTGAGTTTCGCCTTTGTCATCTCTCCTTCGTGGCCTCGCCTGCGGTGCGGCAAGTGTTCCAAGGGCTCCTCCTCTGGTTGTGGACGGCGGCTGGATGACTTTGATCCTGGCTTCTTCTTTGATCAACAGGCCTCAAGACATCCGGGCCCCTGCCGAAGCCCGGTCGGCGACCCGGGAGGTGCCAGCCCCCAGCCCCCTGCCGAAAGGGGGTGAGCCGCTTTGGATCCCGTCGGCAACCCCCGCTGCAGGGGACGGACCCGGTTGCGCGCTTAAGTTTGCGCACGAGCGGAGTGTTGTCCGCGACGAGCTCTTTCAGGAGGCAATGTGCGCGATGAGCCGGCTCGGCGGAGAACTCATGGACATCGACGCTCGTGTTGAAGCCGAAGGCCTCCAGCTGGTGGAGGAGTGGCATCAACTGAAGGTGGCTATCATCCTCGGGCGCCTCCAGCGTGAGCATGCCAATGCGAAGGCAAAGGCATCCCTGGCAACCTCGCGAGAGGCCAGTGCCCGGGCCTTGGAGGAGTCCAAGGAGGCGGACAATCGCTGCGCGGCCGCTGAGGAGCATAGGCGGGAGCTCCAGGCCTTGAACGCCTCCCTGGAGAAGCAGGTGGAGGCGCGCATAGTTGCCCTCGTGTCGATGAAGGGCGCTCCATCTGACAAGGAGGAGATCTTGAGGCGTGAGGAAGCACTATTGCTGGAGGCCACGGAGCGCGGCCTTGAGTTCGAGCGGTTGGAGACGAGGGAGCTCCAAGTCGCCCAAGCAGAGGATGCTGTCAGCGCGTGCGAGGCCAGGGCCCAGGAGGAGTTGCACCACAGGGTGGCCGAGGCCCGCATGGATCTTGCTGGCAGGTACGACCTAAAGTTGAAGCTCGTGGAGGCCGCAGGTGTGGGCAGGAGCGCCGCCCTCAGGTGAGGGCTGGCTGAGGAGGAACAGCGTGAGAAAGCCACCGCAACCACCCTGATCTCGGTGCAGGCTGAGCTGGCCTCCACCCGTGCCGAGCTGCTCTCTCTTCAGTGGCGGGTTGACAGCACTGAGTCCTTCACGCAGCAGAGCAGAGAGGAGGCGCTTCGCCGGCAGACGCTACTGCACGAGAATGCTCCCATGCTTCGGGACCTCAGGACGAGGGCCAATCAGGCGCTTGGTACCATCTGCGATGAGCACGCTACCCATCCATACACCGAGGACTACGCCAGCCATCTTCGCTTCTTCGACGACGTTGTGACACGCTTGGAAAATAGAGCCAAGAAGGCTCGCGAGCTTGTGGACGAAAAGAGCCGGGACCTCCTCGGGCACGCATTCTCCCGCGTCTTTAGCCATCTCCTGAACACCAATCCTGACTTTGATGTTGACGCCACCATTGCCCAGTGCATGAGGTCATCTGGGACAACCTAGCGCACTGGGTGGACGACAATGTGGTCACCCTAGTTAGGGCCTTTGCTTCTGATGACGACGCGGTGGTGGTCATGGCGGATGAGGGCAACGTGGTTGATGGCAGCATGGCTGATGGTGGTGTGGCTGATGATGGTGAAGACAGCGACAACGACAGCGCCAGTAGCCTGTCCGGGAGCGATTCGGGGACCGAGGCAAGCGATATGTCCGGCTGAGCCCTCGCTCCTTTATTTTGAACCTGCACGCAAAAGCTTGGGTACGGCCCCTCACGATGTAAGAGCATTTTGGGGGAGGGGAAGCCCCTCATGTAAATAGACTACCAATTCATTCCTTAGGCTAGGCTTAAAGCGTGCTTTTGGGTGCTCGCGACTCCCCTTACAGGCTTGATGCCGTAACTTACTTTGGTTTAGCCGGGCTTCAAACTGATTTGGCGGTTGTGGATGTGCACTCCTTCTGAGAGAAGCCCCTCACGAGCTCGCGAGGTTTTGGTTTCCTGAGAGGTCCACCGGTCCACCCAAGAGGGTCTCGCGAGAAGCGAGCGCCAGCAATGGCAAGGTGTGCGTGTAGCGCGTGTATGCTACTGCCAGCCCCCGCTCGCGAGGTGCTTGGGAGGGGGGAGGTAGCAGAGGAGAACCATAGACAAAACACAAATCCAGAAACTCACAAATCAACATGAATGAGAATGGATGCCCCTCATGATTGCCAATGGAAATGCAGCTTCAAATTCAAGATCAAAAGCTGCAAGTCTAAGCTACAGAAAAGAGGTCAAAAGCAAATGGCCGCGTCCGGCACCAAGCTAGTCTTCTTGTCTTCCCACCAGCGCGGAGCATGATGCTTCCACTAGGACATGGGCGGGAGCCCCCGAGGCCCGAGGGCGGCACTCCGGAGACTCTGGGGCATGTACAGCCCCACTCATTATTATGTAAGAGTGTCACGAGCGGAGACCTTCATAGGCATGAGCCTTGCTTCATATCGCCACGCGAAGGCCCCACCTTGCGCCGCCCTCGACCATCGTTGGAGCGTCCGGAAACCAGGACGATGCCATGGGGCAAAGGGGACGCTTGCGGCGCCCTCGGCAACCACAGGCCCTCTGACGGGCGGAAGGCTCGCCAGTGCCTCCCCGGCAAGGACCTACCTCTGGGTGACGCCTTGCTCCGCGCGCGCGGGGAGGGGCCTTGCGCCCGGCTCCTCCCACGCAGCCCCCAGTGCGCTTCCCCTGGTGGGAGGGGCGACCGCGCTGGGGCAGTCATCCACTCCAGTGACCCGATTCACTTGTGACCCATGGTTAGCGTAAGCCTTCTCCTAAGAGATTAGTGGTACCCTGTAGCTGCTGTCGCCGGCGTTGTCGGCGAGGTTCCCGGGTGGCTCCTAGAAGGCCTCAACGGACATGGATGGTGTTTGAATTGCTAGACCTTTTATCAGCAGTGAACATGCAACTATATGTGTGTCGTAAAAGAATTGGAATTATTCAGGGTTCGTTTGGACATTTTTATAAATTAAGTGAGTTTTCAATGTATTTATGTGCATAATTCAAATTTGAACTACATGCACATGCTCCAGTGCATATAAATTGGTTGAAAAAACAAATCTTTGTCCTTGGGTGCATGCTTAGGTCCCATGCAAGAAATGGGAATGAATGTCAAATACCCTGCCACCGTCACTCGGCCATAAACATTGAGATACCTGTTTTTTAAATTCTAGTAAATCCAAAACTAGTCTGAAATTCATGAAACTTGGCATGCTATCATGGAGCGGCATCAACATGTCGTGGTAAATTTTTTTATCCCATTTGGGGCAGGTTTGGGTATATGCTTCTCACAAACCAGAGCTTCTCACAACAAGCATGATGGTTTCGGTAGCGAACGCCCCACCTTTGGGGACGAAACAATATCCATTGCCTCTTATTGCTTTCAAATTTTTCCTCGTGTCAACATATAACAACAGGAGTGTTGTGTTATTTTTTTGATTTTTCGGGGTTCGTTTGGACATTTTTATGCATTAAGTGAGTTTTCAATGCATTTATGTGCATAATTCAAATTTGAACTACATGCACATGCTCCAGTGCGTGTTAGGTTTCCGTGAATTTGATGATTGTTCTTTAAATTTGCACCTCGCGGATTCTACTATTAAGAAACCTATGGGAAGGATTAATTATGTTCTTATTGTTGAAAATAGGAATTATGTGCCGGTAGATTTGATTGTTCTTGATATTGATTCCAATCCTACATGTCCCATTATTCTTGGTAGACCTTTCCTTAGAACTATTGGTGCAATTATTGATATGAAAGAAGGGAATATTATATTCCAGTTTCCGTTAAGGAAAGGCATGGAATACTTTCCTAGAAAGAAAATTAAATTACCTTATGAATCTATTATGAGAGCCACTTCTGGATTGCATACCAAAGATGATAATACCTAGATCTATCCTTGCTTTTATGCCTAGCTAGGGGCATTAAACGATAGCGCTTGTTGGGAGGCAACCCATTTTTATTTTTGTTTCTTGCTTTTTGGTTCTGTTTAGTAATAAATAATTCATCTAGACTATATTTAGATGTGGTTTTATGCTTTTAATTAGTGTTTGTGCCAAGTAGAACCTTTGGGAAGACTTGGGGGATGTTTTAGCGATCTTGCTGTAAAAAACAGAAACTTTGGCGCTCACGAGATTTGCTGCCATTTTTTACTGGAGAGTGAGATTAGGTTGATTATTTTTGTAGATAATTAATAGACAAATTCCTCACGTCCAACAATTTATTTCAGAATTTTTGGGGTTACATAAGTATTTGAAACCTACAGATTACTACAGACTATTCTGTTTTTGACAGATTCTATTTTTCGTGTGTTGTTTGCTTATTTTGATGAATCTATGGCTGGTATCGGAAAGTATGAACCATAGAGAAGTTGGAATACAGTAGGTTTGACACCAATATAAATAAAGAATGAGTTCATTACATTACCTTAAGTGGTGGTTTGTTTTCTTATACTAACGGAGCTCATGAGATTTTCTGTTGAGTTTTGTGTTGTGAAGTTTTCAAGTTTTGGGTAAAGATTTGATGGATTATGGAACAAGGAGTGGCAAGAGCCTAAGCTTGGGGATGCCCAAGGAACCCCAAGGTAAAATTCAAGGACAACCAAAAGCCAAAGCTTTGGGATGCCCCGGAAGGCTTCCCCTCTTTCGTCGTCTTCCATCGGTAACTTTACTTGAGGCTATATTTTTATTCACCACATGATATGTGTTTTGCTTGGAGTGTCTTGTATGATTCGAGTCTTTGCTTTATAGTTTACCACAATCATCCTTTCTGTACACACCTTTTGGGAGAGACACACATGAATTGGAATTTATTAGAATACTCTATGTGCTTCACTTATATCTTTTGAGCTAGACAATTTTGCTCTAGTGCTTCACTTATATCTTTTAGAGCACGGTGGTGGTTTTATTTTATAGAAATTATTGATTTCTCATTCTTCACGTATATTATTTTGACATTCCTTTAGAACAGCATGGTAATTTTCTTCGACAAGCTGTTCAATGGGGAGAATGAGAGTTCTACCATTGAACTGGACGACTCCTTTGATGAGACCAGCATGCGTTTTGTGCGGCGAATGCAGGAGTCTGAGGTCAAGGAGGCTTTAAAAAGGATGAAAGGAGGCTAGGTGATGGGCCCTGATTGTATCCCCATTGAGGTGTGGAAAGGTCTCGGGGACATAGCGACAGTATGGCTAACCAAGCTTTTCAACCTCATTTTTCGGGCAAACAAGATGCCAGAAGAATGGAGACGGAGTATATTAGTACCTATCTTCAAGAACAAGGGGGATGTTCAAAGTTGTACTAATTACCGTGGAATTAAGCTGATGAGCCATACAATGAAGCTATGGGAGAGAGTCATTGAGCACTGCTTAAGAAGAATGACAAGCGTGACCAAAAATCAGTTTGGTTTCATGCCTCGCAGGTCGACCATGGAAGCCATTTTCTTGGTACGACAACTTACGGAGAGATATAGGGAGCAAAAGAAGGACTTGCATATGGTGTTCATTGACTTGGAGAAGGCCTATGATAAGATACCGCAGAATGTCATGTGGTGGTCCTTGGAGAAACACAAAGTCCCAGCAAAGTACATTACCCTCATCAAGGACATGTACGATAATGTTGTGACAAGTGTTCGAACAAGTGAATGTCGACACTGATGACTTCCCGATTAAGATAGGACTGCATCAGGGGTCAGCTTTGAGCCCTTATCTTTTTGCATTGGTGATGGATGAGGTCACAAGGGATATACAACGAGATATCCCATGGTGTATGCTCTTTGCGGATGATGTGGTGCTAGTTGACGATAGTCGGACGGGGGTAAATAGGAAGTTAGAGTTATGGAGACAAACCTTGGAATCGAAAGGGTTTAGGCTTAGTAGAACTAAAACCGAGTACATGATGTGCGGTTTCAGTACTACTAGGTGTGAGGAGGAGGTTAGCCTTGATGGCCAGGTGGTACCTCAGAAGGACACCTTTCGGTATTTGGGGTCAATGCTGCAGGAGGATGGGGGTATTGATGAAGATGTGAACCATCGAATCAAAGCCGGATGGATGAAGTGGCGCCAAGCTTCTGGCATTCTCTGTGACAAGAGAGTGCCACAAAAGCTAAAAGGCAAGTTCTACAGGACGGCGGTTCGACCCGCAATGTTGTATGGCGCTGAGTGTTGGCCGACTAAAAGGTGACATGTTCAACAGTTAGGTGTGGCAGAGATGCGTATGTTGAGATGGACGTGTGGCCACACAAGGAAGGATCGAGTCTGGAATGATGATATACGAGATAGAGTTGGGGTAGCACCAATTGAAGAGAAGCTTGTCCAACATCGTCTGAGATGGTTTGGGCATATTCAGCGCAGGCCTCCAGAAGCTCCGGTGCATAGTGGACGGCTAAAGCGTGCGGAGAATGTCAAGAGAGGGCGGGGTAGACCGAATTTGACATGGGAGGAGTCCGTTAAGAGAGACCTGAAGGATTGGAGTATCACCAAAGAGCTAGCTATGGACAGGGGTGCGTGGAAGCTTGCTATCCATGTGCCAGAGCCATGAGTTGGTTGCGAGATCTTATGGGTTTCACCTCTAGCCTACCCCAACTTGTTTGGGACTAAAGGCTTTGTTGTTGTTGTATGAAATTAGTCCTAATATGATAGGCATCCAAGATGGGTATAATAAAAACTATCATAAAAAGTGCATTGAATACTATGAGAAGTTTGATACTTGATAATTGTTTTGAGATATGAGGATGGTAATATTAAAGTTGTGCTAGTTAAGTAGTTGTGAATTTGAGAAATACTTGTGTTAAAGATTGCAAGTCCCTTAGCATGCACGTATGGTAACTGTTGTGTAACAAATTTGAAACATGAGGTGTTATTTGATTGTGTTCCTTATGAGTGGCGGTCGGGGACGAGCGATGGTCTTTTCCTACCAATCTATACCCCTAGGAGCATGCGCGTAATGCTTGATTTTTGATGACTTGTAGATTTTTGCAATAAGTATGCGAGTTCTTTATGACTAATGTTGAGTCCAAGGATTATACGCACTCTCACCCTTCCATGATTGCTAGCCTCTTCGGTACCGTGCATTGCCCTTTCTCACCTTGAGAGTTGGTGCAAACTTCGCCGGTGCATCCAAACCCCGTGATATGATACGCTCTATCACACATAAACCTCCTTATATCTTCCTCAAAACAGCCACCATACCTACCTATTATGGCATTTCCATAGCCATTCCGAGATATATTGCCATGCAACTTTCCATCGTTTCATTTATGACACGTTTCATCATTGTCAAATTGCCTTGCATGATCATGTACTTGACATCGTATTTGTGGCAAAGCCACCATGCCTAATTTATAGTATATGTCACTCTTGATTCATTGCCCTTCCCGGTACACCACCGGAGGCATTCATATAGAGTCATATTTTGTTCTAGTATCGAGTTGTAATCATTGAGTTGTAAATAAATAGAAGTGTGATGATCATCATTTATAGAGCATTGTCCTAAAAAAGAGAAAGGCCAAATAAAAAAAGAAAGGCCCAAAAAAGAAATAAAAAGGGACAATGCTACTATCCTTTTTTCCACACTTGTGCTTCAAAGTAGCACCATGATCTTTATGATAGAGAGTCTCTTGTTTTGTCATTTTCATATACTAGTGGGAATTTTTCATTATAGAACTTGGCTTGTATATTCCAACAATGGGCTTCCTCAAATTCCCTAGGTCTTCGTGAGCAAGCAAGTTGGATGCACACCCACTTCGTTTCTTTTGTTGAGCTTTCATACATTTATAGCTCTAGTGCATCTGTTGCATGGCAATCTCTACTCCTTGCATTGACATCAATTGATGGGCATCTCCCTAGCCCGTTGATTAGCCGCGTCGATGTGAGACTTTCTTTTTTTGTCTTCTCCACATAACCTCTGTCATCATATTCTATTCCACCCATAGTGCTATATCCATGGCTCACGCTCATGTATTGCGTGAAAGTTGAAAAAGGTTTGAAATTACTAAAGTATGAAACAATTTCTTGGCTTGTCATCGGCGTTGTGCATGATGGGAGCATTCTTGTGTGACGAAAATGGAGCATGACCAAACTATATGATTTTGTAGGGATGAACTTTCCTTTTCCATGTTATTTTGAGAAGACATGATTGCTTAGTTAGTATGCTTGAAGTATTATTATTTTTATGTCAATATTAAACTTTTCTCTTGAATCTTTTGGATCTGAACATTCATGCCACAATAAAGAAAATTACATTTAGAATTATGCTAGGTAGCATTCCACATCAAAAATTCTGTTTTTATCATTTACCTACTCGAGGACGAGCAGGAATTAAGCTTGGGGATGCTTGATACGTCTCCAACGTATCCATAATTTTTGATTGTTCCATGCTATTATATTATATGTTTTGGATGTTTAATGGGCTTTATCATACACTTTTACATTATTTTTGGACTAACCTACTAACCCAAGGCCCAGTGCAAATTGCTGTTTTTTTTGCCTATTTCAGTATTTCACAGAAAAGGAATATCAAACGGAATGAATCCTTCGAGAGAGTTATTTTTCGAACAAACGTGATCCAGGGGACTTGGAGTAGACGTCAAGAAAGAAATGATGAGGCCACGAGGCAGGGAGGCGCGCCTGCCCCTGGGCACGCCCCCACCCACGTGGGCCCCTCGCAGCTCCACCGACCTACTTCTTCCTCCTATATATATATATATCCATATACCCCGAAAACATCCAGGAGCACAAAAAAACCCTATTTCCACTGCCGCAACCTTCTGTACCCAAGAGTTCCCATCTTGGAGCCTTTTTCGGAGCTCCGCCGGAGGGGAAATCGACCACGGAGTGCTTCTACATCAACACCATAGCCTCTCCGATGATGTGTGAGCAGTTTACCACAGGCCTTCGGGTCCATAGTTATTAGCTAGATGGCATCTTCTCTCTCTTTGGATCTCAATACAATGTTCTCTTCGATCTTCTTGGAGATCTATTTGATGTAACTCTTTTTGCGGTGTGTTTGTCGAGATCCGATGAATTGTGGGTTTATGATCAAGTTTATCTATGAACAATATTTGATTCTTCTCTAAAATATTTTATGTATGATTGGTTATCTTTGCAAGTCTCTTCGAATTATCAGTTTGGTTTGGCCTACTAGATTGATCCTTTTTGCAATGGGAGAAGTGCTTAGCTTTGGGTTCAATCTTGCGGTGTCCTTTCCCAGTGACAGCAAGGGCAGCAAGGCACGTATTGTATTGTTGCCTTCGAGGATAAAAAGATGGGGTTTATATCATATTGCTTGAGTTTATCCCTCTACATCATGTCATCTTGCCTAATGCGTTACTCTGTTCTTATGAACTTGATACTCTAGACGCATGCTGGATAGCGGTCGATGTGTGGAGTAGTAGTAGTAGATGCAGAATCGTTTCGGTGTACTTGTCGCGGACGTGATGCCTATATACATGATCATGCCTAGATATTCTCATAATTATGCACTTTTCTATCAATTGCTCAACAGTAATTTGTTCACCCACTGTAATACTTATGCTATCTTGAGAGAAGCCATTAGTGAAACCTATGGCCCCTGGGTCTATGTTTTATCATATAAGTTTCCAATCTATTTTATTTTGCAATCTTTACTTTCCTATCTATATCATAAAAATACCAAAAATATTTATCTTATTAGCTCTATCAGATCTCACTCTCGTAAGTGACCGTGAAGGGATTGACAACCCCTTTATCGCGTTGGTTGCGAGGTTCTTATTTGTTTGTGTAGGTACGAGGGACTTGCGTGTAGTCTCCTACTGTATTGATACCTTGGTTCTCAAAAACTGAGGGAAATACTTACGCTACTTTGCTGCATCACCCTTTCCTCTTCAAGGGAAAACCAACGCAGTGCTCAAGAGGTAGCACATATTAACATTACAGAGGACAAATCACTAGACGGCACTGGTGGTGGCCTCGAGAAAACATCATGAACTGTATTTTAAAGTAGACAACCGGGCGGCGGTGTCGACGGTGGCCTCGAAGACGAGGTGCTCCTCCAAGATCTGGCGGTCAACACGCATGTCAGCCATAGCAACCTCGTTCGCGCATGCGGCCGCATGCTACTCAGCTCCATGTTATACTGCGTGTAAAATGGTTGTGGGCGGCGCTTAATTGGAGGAGGGAGGCAGTGATTTCGGTGGAAGGTGTCGCTCCGTTAGTCGAGGCATGTGGGACGGGAAAGGAGGAGGATGGTGTGTGTGGGGTGTGGATTACCTGGCAATATCAGTGAGGCCGCGCAGTAAGAAGGGTCACCGGCGAGGAGGCGGCACTGCAAGAGGAAGGGTCGCCGGCGAGGAGGCTGAGCTGCCAGTAAGTAGCAGTGAAGGTTTGAACTTGGAAAGCAAGGAGGAATCATGGAAATGTGGCTTTTGGTAGGAGGGAGGGGCGAGGAGATAGATATTTCCGGGGTGGCAAAAAAATTTCGCTCGATGCCATGAGAAACTGGCGTGCAAGTGTGGTTCAAGCGGGGGCGGTGGACTGTAGACGACGAAGCTTTCTCAGTAAGCCAGACAAGACGGTGCGCCAAGACATTTTATATCGCATCCCACATGATTCTTTCTAGTAAACTGTCTGTGGTATACCTGATTTTTTCATTATGTTTTGAAAGAAAAAATGGTGTTACAGAGGGAAAGGATGGTGTTTGAATTGCTAGAACATTTACGTACAGTGAACATGCAACTAGTACATGAGTGTCGTGTTTAAATTTGGAATTATTCCAGGTTCGTTTGGCATTTTTATGCATTAATTAAGTTTTTGGGCATTTAATGTGCATAATTCAAATTTGAACTACAAGCACATGCTCCAATGCACCAAAGTTTGTTGAAAAATCACATGTGTGTCTTTGGGTGAATTTATAGGTCCCATGCAAGAAATGGGAATAAAATTCAAACATCTGGGTGTCGTGGCTCGGTCGGAATGATTGAGAAACTTGGTTTTTTAATTCCTGTAAATCCAAAACACAACTGAAAATCATGAAACTTGACATGGTGTCATGACATGGCACCAACATGCTGCAGTAAATTTTTGGGCCGAATTGGGACAAGCTTTGGTGTAAGCTCCTTGCAAACAGAGCTTCCCTTAAGAAGGCTCTTGGTTCCGAGAGGGAACGTGTCACCTCCGCGTGCGAAACGACATACGTACACTGCCTTCTCCTGCCTTAATTTTTGTACACAGGCAGATTAGACCAAATAGAAGTACTGTGCTAAATTTTGGAATTATTCCGGCTTCGTTTGGCCTTTTTTATACATTAATTGAGTTTTGGGGCATTTAATGCGCATAATTCAAACTTGAACAACAAGCACAGGCTCCAGTGCTCCTAAGTTGTTTGAAAAATCACATGTGTGTCCTTGGGTGAATTTCTAGGTCGCATGCAAGATATAGGACTGAAATTCAAACATCTGTGCGTCGTGGCTCGGCCAGAAAGATTGAGAAACTTGGGTTTTTAATTCCTATAATTCCAAAACACGCCCAAAAATCATGAAACTTGGCATGGTCTCATGACATGGCACCAACATGCTGCGGTAACTTTTTTGGCCGAATTGGGCAAGCTTTGGTGTAGGCTTCTTGCAAACTGGAGCTTCCCTCAAGAAGGCTCGTGGTTCCGAGAGGGAACCTGTCACCTCCGTGTGCGAAACGACATACGTACACTGCCTTCTCCCGCCTTAATTGTTTTACACAGCCAGCTTAGACCAAATAGAAGTACCGTGCTAAATTTTGGAATTATTCCAGGTTCGTTTGGCCTTTTTTATACATTAATCGAGTCTCTGGGCATTTAATGTGCATAATTCAAATTTGAACTACAAGCACAGGCTCCAGTGCACCAAAGTTGTTTGAAAAACCACATGTGTGTCCTTGGGTGAATTTCTAGGTGCCATGCAAGAGATTTGAGTGAAATTCAAACATCTGGGCGTCGTGGCTCTGCCGGAAAGATTGAGAACTTTGTTTTTTAATTCCTGTAATTCCAAAACATGCCTGAAATCATGAAACCTGGCATGGTGTCATGACATGGCACGAACATGATGCGGTAATTTTTTTGGCCAAATTGGGACAAGTTTTGGTGTAAGCTTCTTGCATATCAGAGCTTCCCTCAAGAAGGCTCGTGGTTCCGAGAGGGAACGTGTCACCTTCGTGTGCGAAACGACATACGGACACTGCCTTCTCCCGCCTTAATTTTTTTACACAACCAGATTAGACCAAATAGAAGTACAGTGCTAAATTTTGGAATTATTTCAGTCTCGTTTCTTCTTTTTTATACATCAATTGAGTTTCTGGGCATTTAATGTGCATAATTCAAATTTGAACTACAAGCATAGGCTCCAGTGCACCAAAGTTGTTTGAAAAATCACATGTGTGTCCTTGGGTGAATTTCTAGGTCCCATGCAAGAGATTGGAGTGAAATTCAAACATCTGGGTGTCGTGGCTCGGTCAGAAAGATTGAGAAACTTGGTTTTTTAATTCCTGTAATTCCAAAGCATGCCTGAAAATCATGAAACTTGGCATGGTGTCATGACATGGCACCAACATGCTGCGGTAATTATTTTGGCCGAATTGGGACAAGTTTTGGTGTAAGCTTCTTGCAAATCGGAGCTTCCCTCAAGAAGGCTCGTGGTTCCGAGAGGGAACGTGTCACCTCCGTGTGCGAAACGACATACGTACACTGCCTTCTCCCACCTTAATTTTCTTACACAGCTAGATTGGACCAAATAGAAGTACCGTGCTAAATTTTGGAATTATTCCGGGTTCGTTTGGCCTTTTTTAGACATTAATTGATTTTCTGGGCATTTAATGTGCATAATTCAAATTTCAACTACAAGCACATGCTCTAGTGCACCAGTTTGAAATATCACATATGTGTCCTTGGGTGAATTTCTAGGTTCCATGCAAGAGATGGGCGTGAAATTCAAACATTTGGGCATCGTGGCTCGGCCGGAAAGATTGAGAAACTTGGTTTTTTAATTCCTGTAATTCCAAAACACGCCTAAAAATCATGAAACTTGGCATGGTCTCATGACATGGCACCAACATGCTGTGGTAATTTTTCTGTCCGATTTGCAAAGGTGCACACATTAACAATCAACAAAGTCATTCTGGAACAAGTGCTATCACGTTACAAATCAGAAACACAAGTATTATTGAAACCGTGGGCGTTCGACTTGCCAATTACGTGCGGCCACACATCCCCTTTTTTTATTGGCTAGTAGGTGGTGTGTGGGGTAGCTATTTGAGTATGGGAGACGTGCGATCAGACCCTACGCGTGCTCATCCGGAGGAGAGCCCTTTTGACCGCTACCCACCGCGCACCTCCCTCCCAACGTCTCCATTAATGGCGCCCGAGCACCTGTTCTACGATGTGGCTATATGTCTCATTGGAATGAGATTTAAGAGAGAAAAATGAAAATCTGAAAAAGAAAGTTTTGCACGAATCTTGATGTAAGATCCGACGGACCTATATAGCATCGATTGTGACTTATAGTAAGCATGATGAATATAAGGATGATGACATTGGATAATAATTGTCTTACATATTTATAAACATAATTAAAAAAGCCACATGCGGGAACACCCGGTATACACAAGGGAAAAAGAAGAAGGAAGACAACTAGTCTCCACGTAGGGCGGCAACGAGCTCTTTCTTGTCCTCAAGATGCTAGTTGAGAGCATCCACAGATTCCTCCACCAGCCTTCTGCACTCGATGCACAACATGGTATTCCCGTCCATAAGTTTCTGGATGATGACGTCGGTCCTCTTCAACAAGGCAGTGGTCTCCTCCTGCTGCTCTGCACTTCCGACGATCTTTGCCCTCAGCAGGTCGCGCTCGGCCCAGAGCTTCACATTGCTCTCATTTAGTTGTCATATGACGTCGGTAGACTATTCAAATGAGGCATGCAGGTTATCCTGCAACCTCACCCACCTGGAGATCCGTTCCATCTGCCTAAGGATGAGGGCACGCATGCGCCTATAAGAGTCCTTGCCTGTCCGCGAGGCATTTTCCCAGGCCGCCGCGGCAAGGGAGGACATCTCTTCTGCATTCGCAGTGCGGCGGGACATCTCTTCTCTTCCGCGGCGTGGCCAGACCAGTCTGCTGCATTGACGGCACGACGGGGTCCTCCGTGCTGCTTTGGCGGCACGGCGGGACCTCTCTGCTGCTATGGCCGTGTGACGGGACATGTTGGTTGCTTTTGCGGCAAGGCGGGACATCTCTCGTGCTCCCGTTTCCAGGCTCGCCTCTCCCTGGTAGCAATCTCTCGACCCAGAACTCACGCTGGCCATGTCAGATGCAAGGGAACAATGATGAATGACTTGTTTTTTTACTTTTTGTGGATGAGTTGAGGAGGAATGTGCAGTCCTCTTGGAGTAGTAGTATTTATAACAACATAGTAATACGCTCCTAAGTGGGAAACCGTTTAGGTTTTGATCGGTATGAACAGGTATGCAATTTGGAATGTGACGGGACGCATGCTCAAAATTTACTGACGGTTATAAGTGTGGCACTATTCCCGGAAGGCGTAACGTGGGCATGTACGCCTTCTCGGCCGCGTACGTGGCGTTTGCACCATAGGATGCACCGCAATAGGCAATGTCAGCACACGTCTTGTGCCAACAACCGTGCATGCTCATTATTACCATCGTGCACACTTCTTTTATTTAGAATGGGTGTGCCCGTCTAGGGCACACACGTTGATCTATCTAACTGTTTCAGTTTGTTGTGGCTAATCGCAAACAGTTCATCCACGTGAAGTGTATGCCATCAATCGTAGACACTTTGATCTGGCTTACCCATTTTTGTTCTGTTGCCTCATCGCAAACAGTTAATCCTGCTGAAGTGTATGCCATCAATCACACACACCTTGATCTGGCTGACCGTTACTTTTGTGTTGCCTAATCACAAACAGTTCATCCGAGTGAACCGTATGTTGTATATCGCACACACCTTCATTTGGCTGCCCGTTTCTTTTGTGTTGCCTAATCACAAGCACTTCATCCGAGTGAACCGTATGCTCTATATCGCACACACCTTCATTAGGCTGCCCGTTTCTTTTGTTCCGGCTCATCGCAAACAGTTCATTGGACTGGACCGTATGCCCTGGATCGCACACGCAACTAAAATCTGAACCGTGTTTGATGCATTCTCCATCGCAAATGTTTTCACCTTTTTGACGGTTTTCATACACCACCATTTGCGATTATTGCATCGCACACAGTTTCTCGAAGGGTCTCTGATCGTAGTGTCACGTTAGCAATATCCTGCAGTAGTGGTGGTCGATGTTTGGAGTAATAGTAGTAGATCCAGAATCATTTCGGTTTACTTGTCTCGGACGTGATGCAAATATACATGATCATTTCTTGGATATCGTCATAATTATTTACTTTTCTATCAATTGTCCAACAGTATTTTGTTTTACCCACCGCATGCTATTTTCAAGAGAGAAGCCTCTAGTAAAAACTACGGCCCCCAGGTCTACTTTTATCATATATTAGAACCAAAAATACCTTGCTGTGTTTTTATTTATTTATTTTGTTTGTATTTTTGTTTGATCTATCTATCTATCACCATACAATTTAATCTTGCTCATAACCGTCGACGGATTGACAACCCCTTGTTCGTGTTGGGTTGCAAGGATTTGTTGTTTGTGTGCAGGTGCTACTAATGAGGTGTTGCTTGTTCTCCTACTAGATTGATAACCTTGGTTGTTAACTGAGGGAAATAATTATCTCTACTGTACTATAGCATGCTCTCCTCTTCGGGGAAATCCCAACGCAGTTCGCAAGTAGCAATTACCAGTTACAATTTTTTGTGGAATGAATTCATTTTTATCATTGGGAACAATGGTTATACCACCTTTCTTAGGAACACAATGAACATGACTTACCCATCTACTATCTGCCATGGGATAGATTTTACCTGCTTTCGGAAGCTTTAATATTTCAGTTCTTACCACATCCTTCATCTTAGGATTTAACCATCGTTGATGATACTCCGGTTAATTTTGTGCTGACATAGAGTGGGACTAATGCCCTTAAGATCATCAAGAGTATATCCAATAGCGGCACGGTGCTTCCTCTGAGTTTTAAGTAATCTCTTTTCTTCATGCTCTCAAAGGTTATCACTAATCTCTACTCCTAATGGAGCAGTTTGTAGTCTGGTACTCCGGTTTTATTTTCGTCCGGCTTTATTTCCTCCCACCACCCCTCCCACCGATTTTTCTCTTTCTCATTAAAAAACCAAATCCCATTAAAGGGAGATCTTGTTTCATGCTTGCTTTGGCAGGTGTTGATTCATTTTAATCATATAAACAATATCTCTACTCCTAATAGAGTAGTTGGTAGCCTGGTACTCCGGTTTATTTTAGTCTGGCTTTTTCCTCCCACCACCCCTCCCACAGATTTTTTCTCTTTCTCATTAAAAAACCAAGTCCCATTAATGGGAGATCTTGTCCCGTGCTTGCTTTGGCAGGTGTTGATTCGTTTTAATCATATAAATAATGGGTAATTAAGAAATTAGAAATCACACCATATATGTGAGATCACATTCCTAAAATATAGACATAGTATTTTCCCGATAACCTTCCAAAAAATGAGATATTTCTCAATAAGAAATCATTAATTTTGCACACTATGCCATTTTTTATTATCATTATTTCTACAATTAATTGGCAATCATAAGTTTCCTATATTTTTTTCTTATGGCCGTGCACATTCGTGCACCCCTACGGAGGGACGCCGTGCACGACATCATGGAGGACGCTGTAGCCGGTCCTGATGTCGGGGCGATGATACCTCTCCAACGTATCTATAATTTATGAAGTATTCATGCCATGTTTACAATGATTTTATATGGTTTTGGAATGATTTGGATGGAACTAACCCGGACTGACGTTGTTTTTAGTAGATCTACCGTAGTGTTGTTTTTTGTGCAAAAATAAAAGTTCTCCAGATGCAACAAAACTTTTTGACGATTTTTTTCGAACAAAAGAGGCAATAGAAGCTCCGTGGGAGGACCAGTGGGTGAAGGAGGTGAGCAAAAGACACCTGGGCACGCCAGGAGGCCCAGGCGCGCCCAGGTGGGTTGTGCCCACCTCGAGGCCCATCTTCGCGTGATTCCAACACTGAAAAATCCTATAAATATAGAAACCATCACCAAAAACCCTATATCAAAAGTTCTGCAGCTGCAAGCCTGTGTAGCCACGAACACCAATCTAGACCCCATTCCGGCACCCTGCCAGAGGGGGAAATCATCACTGGTAGTGGCCATCTTCATCATCCCGGCGACCACCATGATGAGGAGGGAGTAGTCCAGCCTTAGGGCCGAGGGTTTGTACTAGTAGCTATGTGTTTAATTTCTCTCTCTCTCTCTCTCTCGTGTTCTTGAGATGTCACGATCTTGATGTATTGCAGGCTTTGTTAATATAGTTGGATCATATGGTGTTTTCCCCTCTCTACCTTGTTGTGAATTGAGTTTTCCCTTTGAAATTTTGTTTTATCGGATTGAATACTTTTATGGATTTGATAGAACTTGGTGTATGTCTTGCTCTGAATACCCATGGTGACAATGGGGTATCATATTGATTCACTTGATATGTGTTTTGGCACTCAACTCATGGATTCATGAGGTGACATTGGGGTAATCTATGCATAGGTGTTGATGCATGTTCTCATCTTTGTTTCTCTAGTAGAAACCTTGGGACACTCTTTGAGGTTATTTGTGTTGAATTGATTATTATGAATATGAAATTGTTTGATGCATATCGTATAATCAACTCATGGATACTTGCGGTGACATTGGAGTATGTAGGTGATATTAGAGTTGGTTGATGTGTATCATATGTGTTATTTTAGTACGAACTCTTGCATTGATCGATCAGAAAGAATAGCTTGGTGTTATTTTAGTAAGAACTCTAGGAAAAATTGATCGGAAAGAATAGCTTTGAGGTTGTTAACCTACAAAAAATGTCTTCTTATGTTCTCCGCTAGATAAGAATTTTGGAGTGATTCTTCATCGCACGTTGAGGGGTGGTTATATGATCCGATTATATTAGCATTGCTAAGAGATTGCATAGCGAAAGTACGGACCCTAGGCCTCATTTTCAAGCATTGCCATACCATTTGTGCTCACTTTTGTGTAGCGACCCGACCTCAGACAATCAAGTCTCTATGCTTTAGTGTCATCGCTGGATCGGTAATGCTGACACACACATTACTTCGAAGGATTTATAACAGAGTAGCAATCACACACTTATTACATCGAATGTCTCAAAAGAGAACTTATTACAATAAGTATGGCTTAAGGCCATCTAATTATGATAACAGCGGAAGGCTTGGAAGATAAAGTGAGTCCATCAACTCCAACGACATACCTGAGTGCATGACAAATGACCTACGACATCTTACTCGTCGTTTGAAAACTCTACAACATGATACGTTGCAGCCCGAAAATGGGTCAGCACATGGAATAATTCAAGTACCAGATACTCAAGATGTCCATAACCGGGGGCACGGCTAACCATGATTAGTTTATACACTCTGCAGAGGTTTGTGCACTTTTCTCCACAAGACTCGATCTCCTCCGTTGGTTTTCTCGCGCTACAGGGTGTTTGAGAAACGAATGACCGAGACACAGTCTTTCAGAAGCATTAACTCTTTACTCTGGGTGGACCGTTACACGTACTTTCCCCTACATCTGCTAGCCCACCACTAAAAGAGGTCACACAACATACTCAACTATGCCAGAGCCCATAATGGCTTGTCGCTGCACACGGAAGTTTCTAGCATGAATAATCTTATTATCCCTTTGAGCCTGGGTGGCAGACCGTAGGATGATCACATGGGTACTCCGGGATATCCTAGGACAACACTGGATTCTCCAGGGGCCCACAAGCAATCCACCCCGATGTGTATTAAAGTTGCTACCTTAAGTTGAACCATTTATTACTCACATCTGTCATGGATACACTCAAACCCAAACCACGTCTACGAGCATAGCATGGCAATATAAGCATAATGTAGAAGTGACTCCCAAGGTTTTGATAATAAAACAGGTAATAGGTTCTACCTCATCATCTACTTCCCAGACCCACATGTTAAGAGATCCTACTCATCCAATGTGTGAGGGGTGAAACTAATGCGTAAAAACTGGGTGAAACTACTTGCCTTGCTGATGATCCACAAAACCTAGAGACTCGTAGTAGCACGCTTCGCACTCCGGGTGTTCTGTCGCAAACAAATAATAGCATACATAAGCAATCAAGCAAAGATGCACGGGTAAAACTCAAATAAGAAGATCTAACCAGAAAGTTCAACTGAAGAACTCCGGTTTGCAAAAAGAATCAAATCAAACGGAGCAACAAAACTCAAACTACGAAAGAAACAAGATCAGATTACTAATCTGGACTGAAGTCAAATTTTACAGTACCAAAATCTTGTTCAAGTTGGTAAAACACAAAGAGGTCTTCGAGACGAAGATCTAGGCTCTTGTTTCACCTGATTTGGATAAACGAGCGAAAAGATAAACTAGAAAGAGGATTAGGGCAGAAATCATGATCGAAAATAATCATGGAAAAACCCTGGAAAAAGAAAACTGACGAACAGGCTAACGAATGAACGTTCGCTGTCTGCGACTAACGGATGAACATCGTTCATTTATACGAACTTCCGTGATTTAACTAAACCGAGTAAAACTGATCTAAAAAACCGAACTAGGGTTTCGAAAAAAATGAACGGTTTTCTCGCGAAAACCGGCGGCGGTGGCTACGTCGGCGAGGTCGGCGGCGGCAGGATAGCAGAACAGCGGCAGCGGCGGAGGGCGGTGCGGCGAAGCGGCGATAAGGCGCGTCCGCGGCGGCTTGGGGTTTCTGGCGGGGCTGGCGGCTTGTTGGGCCTCGGGGTCGCGGGGGCGCGGCTTATAAGGCCGACCGGGTCAAGTGTCCAGGTCGGACACGACCCAGTAGGTCGGTTACTTCTTTTTTTAAAATAAATCCTGCCATAAAAAACAAATAAAAGAAATACTAAACGGACTCCAAAAATCCTGAAATAAATTTTCACGGTCCTCTAATAATATTGCGGACAAAGTGAACATTTACTTAGACCTCTAATGCAATTTTGAAGACCGCATTTTTTCCTAATTCAAATAAAATCGCAATAAAATCCAAATAAAAAAATATTTCATTTTAATATTTTTCCTCTAATATTTCATTTATTTTGGAGAAGTCATATTATCTCCTCTCATATATTTTAGTATGAAATATTTTCGGGGGGTGGGGGGATAATTAAAACCAAATGATCCCCTTTTCCAAAATTTGAGAAAACTCAAATATGAAAATAACGAAATCCCCAACTCTCTCCGTGGGTCCTTGAGTTGCTTAGAATTTCGAGGGTCGTGAGGCTGATGACCCACAAGTATAGGCGACCTATCATAGTACTTTCGATAAGTAAGAGTGTCGAACCCAACGAGGAGCAGAAGGAAATGATAAGCGGTTTTCAGCAACGTATTCTCTGCAAGCACTGAAATTGTAGGTAATAGATAGTTTTGTGATAAGATAATTTGTAACGAGCAACAAGTAACAAAATTAAACAAAGTGCAGCAAGGTGGCCCAATCCTTTTTGTAGCAAAGGACAAGCCTGGACAAACTCTTACATAGAGAAAGCGCTCCCAGGACACATGGGAATTATTGTCAAGCTAGTTTTCATCACGTTCACATGATTCGCGTTCGGTACTTTGATAATTTGTTATGTGGGTGGACTGGTGCTTGGGTACTGTCCTTACTTGGACAAGCATCCCACTTATGATTAACCTCTATTGCAAGCATCCGCAACTACAAGAAAAGTATTAAGGTAAACCTAACCATAGCATGAAACATATGGATCCAAATCAGCCCCTTATGAAGCAACGCATAAACTAGGGTTTAAGCTTCTGTCACTCTAGCAACCCATCATCTACTTATTACTTCCCAATGCCTTCCTCTAGGCCCAAATAATGGTGAAGTGTCATGTAGTAGACATTCACATAACACCACTAGAGGAAAGACAACATACATCTCATCAAAATATCGAACGAATACCAAATTCACATGACTACTAATAGCAAGACTTCTCCCATGTCCTCGGGAACAAACGTAACTACTCACAAAGCATATTCATCTTCATAATCAGAGGGGTATTAATGTGCATATAGGATCTGAATATATGATCTTCCACCAAGTAAACCAACTAGCATCAACTATAAGGAGTAATCAACACTACTAGCAACCCACGGGTACCACTCCCAGACTTAGAGACAAGAATTGGATACAAGAGATGAACTAGGGTTTGAGATGAGATGGTGCTGGTGAAGATGTTGATGGAGATTGACCCCCTCCCGATGAGAGGATCGTTGGTGATGACGATGGCGATGATTTCCCCCTCCCGGTGGGAAGTTTCCCTGGCAGAACATCTCCGCCGGAGCCCTAGATTGGTTCTGCCAAGGTTCCGCCTCGTGGCGGCGGAGTCTCGTCCCAAAATATTTCTTATGATTTTTTCCTCAACGAAAGACTCCATATAGTAGAAGATGGGCATCGGAGGGCCACCAAGGGGCCCACGAGGTAGGGGGGCGCGCCCCCCACCCTCGTGGCTGGTGAGTGGTCCCCCTCTGGTACTTCTTGCATTCAGTATTTTTTTATATATATTCTGAAAATAACTTCCGTGAAGTTTCAGGACTTTTGGAGCTGTGCAGAATAGGTCTCTAATATTTGCTCCTTTTCCAGCCCTGAATCCCGGCTGCCGGCATTCTCCCTCTTTATGTAAACCTTATAAAATAAGAGAGAATAGGCATAAGTATTGTGACATAATGTGTAATAACAGCCAATAATGCAATACATATCGATATAAAAGCATGATGCAAAATGGACGTATCAACTCCCCCAAGCTTAGACCTCGCTTGTCCTCAAGTGAAAGCCGAAATCGAAAAATATGTCCACATGTTTACAGATAGAAGTGTCGATAAAAATAAAATATGGACATGAGGGCATCATGATCATTCTTATAACAACAACATATATATTTATTGTCATATGATCTCTTATGCGAAAGTAACAATTCAATCACAATTTCAAGTATGAATCATAAACTTCATTGAAAACTAACAAACTATAATCTCAGTCATTGAAGCAATTGCAATTTATCATAACATAGGAAAGAGTCAATATAAGAGCTTTTCAGCAAGTCGACATACTCAACTATCATATAGTCTTTCACAATTGCTAACACTCACGCAATACTTATGGGTATGGAGATTTAACCGGACACAGAGAAAGATAGGGGCTTATAGTTTTGCCTCCCAACATTTTACCTCGAGGGTAATGTCAAAAATAATAGTTCATGAAAACTCACATCCAATTAGCCATATATACCAGGATCTTTCCAACATATTGTGCTTGCCAAAAGATAAAATGTAAAAGGAAAGGTGAAGATCACCATGACTCTTATGTAAGGTGGGAGATAAAAGTAAAAGATAGGCCCTTCGCAGAGGGAAGCAGAGGTTGTCATGCGCTTTTATGGTTGGATGCACAAAATCTTAATGCGAAAGAACGTCACTTTATATTGCCACTTGTGATATGGACCTTTATTATGCAGTCCGTCGCTTTTATTTCTTCCATATCACAAGATCGTATAAAGCTTATTTTCTCCCACACTAATAAGTCATACATATTTAGAGAGCAATTTTTATTGCTTGTGCCGATGACAACTTACTTGAAGGATCTTACTGAATCCATAGGTAGATATGGTGGACTCTCATGGCAAAACTGGGTTCACAAGTAGTATCTCTACTTGGTGCAAAGAATTTGGCTAGCATGAGGGGAAAGGCAAGCTCAATCATGTTGGATGATCCATGACAATATAATTTATCTCAAATGTAAGAAAACATAACCCATTACATTGTCTTCCTTGTCCAACGTCAACTCTTTAGCATGTCATATTTTAATGAGTGCTCACAATCATAAAAGATGTCCAAGATAGTGTATTTATATGTGAAGACCTCTCTTTCTTTATTACTTCCTATTAATTGCAATGATGAATAAAACTATGTTTGTCAACTCTCAACAACTTTTATTCATCATACCCTTTATATGTGAGCTCATTACTCTCCATAAGATCCATATGATCTCTTTTATTCTTTTTATTTCTTTCTTTTATTTCATTCCCTCAAGATCATAGCAAAATCATCAAGCCCTTGACTCAACACTAATCTTTATTATATATAGCTCATGGACTTGATTACATAGAGGGATCATAAAGCAAAACTCAAAACTAGATCATACTAAAAACTTTATTCTACTAGCTCAAGATATTACTAAAAGGATCGAACTAAGAAAAACGGTAAAGATAAAAGTGATGGTGATACGATACCGGGACACCTCCCCCAAGCTTGGCAGTGGCCAAGGGGAGTGCCCATACCCATGTGATTATATCTCTTTTGCCGGTGAAGGAGTTGGAGTCGTTGATGATGTAGGCTTGTCGTCTCTCTTCCAAGGCATAGGCTCACCATCATAGAAGGATGATCGAGTCTCCTGAGTCCTGAATCTGCAGCCAAACTCATCCTTTTGAATCTATATTCATACTCACATTTTGATTTTGCAGGTCATAGATCTAGGCTTGGAGGTGCTCGATTTTCTCATGAAGCTTGAAGATGGCCTCCCGAATGTCCTTGATGTCCAGCTTGTGGTTGTTGGTGAACTCTGTGATCATAATGTGATTGGAGTCAAGTCCACGCTCCACCATCTCCTGACACTTGAAAACTTGTTGCTCCAATGCCTCGAGCCTTGCCTCCGTGCTTCGGGTCTTCCTTGGTCCCTCAACATGGCGGATGTGCAACAACCCCTCACGCATCTCAATGGTTTGAGGGGTGTTGCAGCACCTCCGCAAGGTAGGGGTTGATGACCTTCTTGAAGAACTTGTCCTTGGGGCACTTGAAGACGACATGACGACCTAGATCTGTCAGAAAAACAGCTTGAAACAAAGACGAAAGATATTTGCTCGATACAGGAGTCAAAACCTCCAGGAGATTATATAATGAATTTTTTCTGACCAAAATACGTATCGTACAAGAAAACGGAGTCCGGAGAGCGCACGAGGTGCCCACAAGGCAGGGGGCGCGCCTAGGGGGTAGGGCACACTCTCCACCCTCGTGGAGCCATCGTGTCCTTCCCGGACTGCTTCTTATTTTTCTATTTTTCTAAATATTCCAAAATGGTGCCATTAGAACTGTTTTGGAGTCGAGTTACTTACCGTACCACATACCTATTCCTTTTTGTAGTCTGAAACATTCCGGAAAGTGTCCCTTATGTATTCCTTCGGGGTTATAGTTTCAACATTTATAGGATTACCTGAGATATAATGTTTGATTCTTTGACCGTTCACCACCATTGGATTTGTGCCTTCGAAGTTGTTGATTTTTATGGCACCGGAACGATAGACCTCCTCGATAACGTAAGGACCTTCCCATTTAGAGAGAAGTTTCCTGTAAAAAATCTTAAACGAGAGTTGTATAGGAATACATAATCACCTACATTAAACTCACGCTTTTGTATTCTTTTGTCATGCCATCTTTTAACTTTTTCTTTAAACAATTTGGTATTCTCGTAGGCTTGGGTTCTCCATTCATCAAGTGAGCTAATGTCAAATAAACTCTTCTCGCCGGCAAGTTTGAAATCATAGTTGAGCTCCTTAATAGCCCAATATGCCTTATGTTCTAGTTCGAGAGGTAAGTGACATGCTTTTCCATAACCATTTTATACGGAGACATACCCATAGGATTTTTATATGCAGTTCTATAGGCCCATAATGCATCATCAAGTTTCCTAGACCAATTCTTTGTAGATCTATTAACAGTCTTTTGCAAAATTAATTTGAGTTCTCTATTACTCAATTCTAGTTGACCACTAGACTGTGGGTGATAAGGAGATGCAATTCTATGATTAACATCATACTTAGCAAGCATTTTACGGAAATCACCATGAATAAAATGTGAACCACCATCAGTCATTAAATATCTAGGGACTCCAAACCTCGAAAAAATAACTTCTTTAAGCATCTAAATAGAGGTGTTATGATCAGCACTACTAGTTGGAATAGCTTCTACCCACTTAGTAACGTAATCAACAGCAACTAAAATATGTGTATACGCATTGGAGGCAGGAAAAGGTCCCATATAATCAAAGACCCAAACATCAAATGGTTCAATAACAAGTGAATAATTCATAGGCATTTCTTGACGTCTACTAATATTAGCAATTCTTTGACATTCATCACAAGATAAGACAAACTTACGGGCATCCTTGAAGACAGTAGGCCAATAAAAAATGGATTGCAATACCTTATGTGCAGTTCTGTCTCCAGCGTGGTGTCCTCCATAAGCCTCGAAGTGACACTTGCGTAGGATTTATTCCTGAGCATGTGTCGTGGTGTCCTCCAGCGTTGTGTACCTAAGCATGAACAGGAACAGATCCTAAGCAAGTGTCACTCTGAAGCTTATGGAGGACACCACGCTGGAGATAGAACTGCACATAAGGTATTGCAATCCATTTTTTATTGGCCTACTCTCTTCAAGGATGCCCGTAAGTTTGTCTTTTCTTGTGATGAATGTCAAAGAATTTCTAATATTAGTAGACGTCAAGAAATGCCTATGAATTATTCACTTGTTACTGAACCATTTGATGTTTGGGGCTTTGATTATATGGGACCTTTTCCTGCCTCTAATGCGTATACACATATTTTAGTTGCTGTTGATTACGTTACTAAGTGGGTAGAAGCTATTCCAACTAGTAGTGCTGATCATAACACCTCTATTTAGATGCTTAAAGAAGTTATTTTTCCGAGGTTTGGAGTCCCTAGATATTTAATGACTGATGGTGGTTCACATTTTATTCATGGTGCTTTCCGTGAAATGCTTGCTAAGTATGATGTTAATCATAGAATTGCATCTCCTTATCACCCACAATCTAGTGGTCAACTAGAATGCAGTAATAGAGAACTCAAATTAATTTTGCAAAAGACTGTTAATAGATCTAGAAAGAATTGCTCCAAGAAACTTGATGATAAATTATGGGCCTATAGAACTGCATATAAAAATCCTATGGGTATGTCTCCGTATAAAATGGTTTATGGAAAAGCATGTCACTTACCTCTCGAACTAGAACATAAGGCTTATTGGGCTATTAAAGAGCTCAATTATGATTTCAAACTTGCCGGTGAGAAGAGGTTATTTGACATTAGCTCACTTCATGAATGGAGAACCCAAGCCTATGAGAATGCCAAATTGTTTAAAGAAAAAGTTAAAAGATGGCATGACAACAGAATACAAAAGCGTGAGTTTAATGTAGGTGATTATGTATTGCTATACAACTCTCGTTTAAGATTTGTTGTAGGAAAGCTTCTCTCTAAATGGGAAGGCCCTTATGTTATCGAGGAGGTCTATCGTTTTGGTGCCATAAAAATCAACAACTTCGAAGGCACAAATCCGAAGGTGGTGAACGGTCAAACAATCAAACATTATATCTCCGATAATCCTATAAATGTTGAAACCAATGTTATTGAAACCGTAACCCCAAAGGAATACATAAGGGACACTTTCTGGAACTTTCAGACTCCGAAAAGGAATAGGTACGTGGTACGGTAAGTAAACCGACTCCAAAATAGTTCTAATGGCAATTTTTCTCCGTTTTGGAATATTTAGAAAAATAGAAAAATAAGAAGCAGTCCGGGGAGGACACGAGGGCTCCACGAGGGTGGAGGGCGTGCCCCCTGCCTCATGGGCACCTCGTGTGCTCTCCGGACTCCATTTTCTTGCACGTTACGTGTTTTGGTCGGTAAAAATTCATTATATAATCTCCCGAAGGTTTTGACCACCGTATCATGCAAGAATCTCCTGTTCTTGTTTCAAGCTGTTTTCTGCCAGGTTGTCAAAGCCAAGCATCATGTCGTCTCCCTCCTCCTCCAACAATGAGGGCAATGATGCTTGGCTAATGAAGATAGAGCTGAAGAGAGAAGAACCCATGGAGATCAACAAGGATGAAGGGATCAAGAAGGCCACGGAGGACCAAGTTCCGGCAATAGAAGACATCCTTCAACTTGATCATAATCTTCTTACCCCAATTGAGATTGAAGCTTTCAAGATGATTGAGTTAGCTCGTATGCAAAACAAGTATCTTACACGTGAAAATATTTTATTGAAGGAGCACACCATCGCACTCAAGGGCATTATCCGCAAGCTAGAAGACCTCCTACGCTCGATGTGCGACTATCCCTCATCATCACCATCTTCTTCATTGGCAAGAGAGACATAATCACATGGGTATGGGCACTCCCCTTGGCAACTGCTAAGCTTGGGCGAGGTGCCCCAGTATCGTATCACCATCACACACCTATCTTTACCGTTTTTCTTAGTTCGATCCTTTTAGTAATATCTTGATCTAGTAGAATAAATTTTTGGTATGATCTAGTTTTGAGTTTTGCTTTATGATCCCTCTATGTAATCGAGTCAGTGAGCTATATAATAAAGATTAGTGTTGAGTCAAGGGCTTGATTATTTTACCATGATCTTGAGTGAATAAAAGAAAAGAGAAAAGAATAAAAAGAAATAAAAGAGATCATAAGGATCTTATGGAGAGTAATGAGCTCGCATATAAAGAGTATTATGAATAAAAGTTGTTGAGAGTTGACAAACATAGTTTTGGTCATCGTTGCAATTAATAGGAAGTAATAAAGAAAGAGAGGTCTTCACATATAAATATACTATCTTGGACATCTTTTATGATTGTGAGCACTCATTAAAATATGATATGCTAAAGAGTTGACGTTGGACAAGGAAGACAACATAATGGGTTATGTTTTCTTACATCTAAGATAAATTACATTGCCATGGATCATCCAACATGGTTGAGCTTGCCTTTCCCCCTCATGCTAGCTAAACTCTTTGCACCAAGTAGAGATACTACTTGTGCTTCCAAATACCCTTAAACCTAGTTTTTCCATGAGAGTCCACCATATCTACCTATGGATTGAGTAAGATCCTTCAAGTAAGTTGCCATCGGCGCAAGCAATAAAATTGCTCTCTAAATATGTATGACTTATTAGTGTGGGAGAAAATAAGCTTTATACGATCTTGTGATGTGGAAGAAATAAAAGCGACGGACTGCATAATAAAGGTCCATATCACAAGTGGCAATATAAAGTGATGTTCTTTCGCATTAAGATTTTGTGCATGCAACCATAAAAGCGCATGACAACCACTGCTTCCCTCTGCGAAGGGCCTATCTTTTACTTTTATCTCCTACCTTACATAAGAGTCATGGTGATCCTCACCTTTCCTTTTCACATTTTATCTTTTGGCAAGCACAATATGTTGGAAAGATCCTGGTATATATGGCTAATTGGATGTGAGTTTTCATGAACTATTATTGTTGACATTACCCTTGAGGTAAAACATTGGGAGGCAAAACAATAAGCCCCTATCTTTCTCTATGTTCGATTAAAACTCCAAACCCATAAGTATTGCGTGAGTGTTAGCAATTGTGAAAGACTATATGATAGCTGAGTATGTGGACTTGCTGAAAAGCTCTTATATTGACTCTTTCCTATCACTACAAAAAAAGACACATCCGTGACATTTTGGGCCGAACGAAATTTTTTTCTGTCATACATATGACACTTGTATGACGACAATTGTGACAAACGCGGTATCATCATAGATGTGGTGGGCTCCTACTTCTATGACAGAAAATGGGCTTTTTGTCCTAGGCGGGCCGGAGATGCAACTACATGAAATTCTTTGGGCCGTCCATGACGGAAAAAACCGTGGTAGAAGTGAGAGGGAGGAAATTTTTGGGGAGTTCCCAGTTTGGATGAAAAGTGAGCGGTGGCGTTGCCTCTGGATGAACAGGACCCCGTGGTGTGGTGGAGGGCTGGATGTACAGTAGATGGTGGAGGGGTGCCCGTGGTGGGGTGGTTGAACAGGACCCCGTGGTGTGGAGGGTTGGATGAACAGTAGCCGGTGGAGGGGTGCCCGTGGAGGGGTGGTTGAACAGTAGCCGGTGGAGTAGCGCGCGGTGGAGGCTGGATGAACAGTGGAGATGAACAGTATCCCGTGGAGTCCCGTTTTGCGGTACGCCACACCCCTCCCGATGAACAGGACCCCCATTTCGACCGTAGGAGGTCCGTTTCGTCCGTTTTGCGGTACGCCACACCCCTCCCGATCAATAGGACCCCCGTTTCGACCATAGGAGGTCCGTTTCGTCTGTTTTGCGGTACGCCACACCCCTCCCGGTCAACAGGACCCCCGTTTCGACCGTAGGAGGTCTGCTTCCTCCGTTTTGCGGTACGCCACACCCCTCCCGATCAACAGGACCCCGTTCCGAACGTAGGAAGTCCGTATCCTCCGTTTTGCGGTACGCCAGGCCTCGTTTCCATTGCCTGTTCCGTCCAAGCCCTCCCAATGAACACGACCACGCATTCCGTTCCGACCCAGCCGGTTGGCTCCCACGCGTTCCGTTGCCTCCCGATGAAGACGACGCATTCCGTTGCCTCCCCATGAACATGACGCATTCTGTTGCCTCCCCATGAACACGACGACGACGCTATTTCTCCGTTCCGACCCAGCCATGTGCACGAGCCCTGGCCGTACGTATGCGCGAGTAGGCGTTCGACACCCCGCCCGTATGTACACATAAGTGGCCATATTTTCCTTCTAGCACCCTGGCCGCTGTACGTACGTGTACATTCTACGTGCGCGCCTCTACTACGACATATATGCGCCTCTACTACGACACGTGCGCGCCTCTACATCCACCAGTATATATGTACGTACACGTTCGCGACCAGAATGACAACGCTATGTACGCTTCGACCAGGTGGGTCCCGACTGTCAGGCATGTCCTTGCCTACGAAGATGTAGCTGGTGGGTCCCAACAGTCAGGGGGGCGAATCATTTTTTTGCCCGGACGCACTTCCTTGCGTGCGAAGATGTAGCAAGTGGGTCCCAGCAGTCAGGGGCAAACTTTTTTTCACAAAATACGGTGGCCCATCCGGTGGGTCCCCGCTGTCAGGTGGAGGAATAATTATTATGCACGTAATAAGGAGGCACTTCCTTGCTGCGGCCGAGGACCCAGCTGTCAGCCTCTCCACGTACAGTCCACGTCCGATGGATGCCGTTCCTTGACCACGTTGACCACACCGCACCAAGAGCACCAGGGCGGTGGACGAAGGCGAGGCCTAGGAAGGGGATGAAGCGGAGTCGGGGAATACGTGGTAGTGGATGCCCACGCGTAGAGGAGTACGAGGGTTCACTGGTTTGCAGCGGTGTGAGGCTGTCGTCGCCGCAGAATAACAGGGTGGTGTGGGTGAGTAGAGGGATGGCCTGGCCAGCGGTGGGAGTAGTAGGGGCGGTGACGCCTCCGCCGCATTGCAGCCGGCCACGGGAGTCAGGAGCATGAGGCACAACCGGCGCTGGTTTGGGCGGCTGGAGCAAGAAGACCAGAGGTTGAAGAAGCACTACGGCCGTTGGATGGACATCATACGGTCACTGGAGCTAGAATCGTGCATACTGACTAAGTTGACAAAGCCCTCCGTCCCCGTTAAGTTAGTAGGCCCACAAGTCAGCCTGCCACTATACTGGGTCCCAGCTAACAGGGGGAGTATTCATTTTTTGTGCGTAATAAGGAGGCACTTCCTTGCGTGCGAAGATATAGCTGGTGGGTCCGAGCTATCAGCGGCAGTAACTTTTTTTCGCGAAATACGGAGGCCCTTTCGGTGGGTCCCTGATGTCAGGTGGAGGAATCATTATTTTGCGCGTAATAAGGAGGCATTTTGCGTGCGGCCATGGACCCAGATGTCGGCCTCTCCACATACAGTCCACTTCAGATGCATGTCGGCCGTTGACCACGTTGACCAGGCCGCGCCGAGAGCACCAGGGCGGTGGACGACGGCGAGGCCTAGGAAGGGAACGACACGGAGGCAGGGAAGACTCGGTAGTTGTTTCCCACGCGGAGGGGAGTACGACTGTACAAGAGAATTTACTGGTTCGTCTGCTGTCGC
The DNA here is from genome assembly GCF_003073215.2 of Triticum urartu. Taxonomy (NCBI): domain Eukaryota; kingdom Viridiplantae; phylum Streptophyta; class Magnoliopsida; order Poales; family Poaceae; genus Triticum; species Triticum urartu. The sequence goes on from NC_053023.1 coordinate 625,070,236, forward strand.
CGGAGAATAACAGTAGGTGTGGGTGAGTAGAGGGATGGCTAGGCCAGCGATGGGAGTACGGTGGGGCGGTGAGGCCTGCGCGACAGCACAGCTGGCCATGGGGAGGAGGGAGCAGGCAGTCCCGCCGGCGCTTGTTTGAGCGGCGGGAGCAGGAAGAGCAGAGATTGAAGAAGCAGGACGGCCGTTCGATGGACATCCAACAGTCACTGCTTGTGCGTCAACCATTTTTTAGGAAAGCCTCAAATCTATGGAAAACAGCATACATCCCATCTGCCATTATTTCTAATAATTTACAGCCCATTTGCTAATTCTTAAGGTTTTTTTGGAGCCCATATTCTTTTTTAGCATTACAGCCCATATTGTGGCCACGGTTAAAAAATTATACGAAATTTTGCATATTTCGGTGCGGTCCGAACTGTTTTTAATCCCGAAATTTCGGCTCACATTGAAACTGATTTTAAAAATAAATGTATATCAATATAAAATCCAACAAATTCTCCATGCATAAAAATTAATGTAATTTAAAATCTCGAAATGAAAAAAAGATATTTGAAACTAATTGTCGGTTTGATGTGTTTTAAAAATGTACAACCCATTTTTCATTACTGATGGGCCATTTTCTCGGCCAACCGAATGAACCTCTCCTCGTCTTGAAAGATTTACAGCCCAACAGGCCTGACAAAGCGACTTACTTGGCAAATCACAAGAAAAACGGGGCTGTGGCCGTGGACCCAACTGTCAGCCTCTCCACGTATAGTACTCTTCCGATGGAAGTCGATCGTTGACCACATTGACCACGACGCGCAGAGAGCACCAAGGCGGTGGACGATGGCGAGGCCTAGGAAGGGGACGACACGGAGCCGGGGAAGATGCGGCAGTGGATGCCCACGCGGAGAGGAGTACGAGGGTTCACTGGTTCGGCTGCAGCGTGAGGCTGCCATCGCCGCAGAATAACAGGGGGTGTGGGTGAGTAGAGGGATACCCTGGGCTAGCGGTGGGAGCAGTAGGGGCGGTTAGGCCTCTGCGGCATCACAGACGGCCACGAGAGGCAGGAGCAGGCGGCACGACCGGCGCTGCTTTGGGCGGCTGGAGCAAGAAGACCAGAGGTTGAAGAAGCACTATGGCCGTTGGATGTACATCATACAGTCACTGGAGCTAGAATCATTCATATTGACTAAGTTGACAAAGCCCTCCGTCCTCGTCAACTTAGTAGGCCCACAAGTCAGCCACCCACTATGGCGGTTCCAGCAGCACTGGGGGAGAAGACGAGAGATTGAAGAAGAATGCCTGCCGTTGGATGTAAATCCAACGCCTTCTTAGGCTTCGACCTACTGGCCCACATGTCAACCAGTCCATTTGTTTTTTAGTCCATTTGGTGGGCTGGGTGAAACAATGATGTACCATCTATGCAGCCTGTTTAAATCCCATTTGCATTTTTCTCGAAATCCGCGGACTTGTTGGGCTGGGTGAAAATATCATGTTGGGCTAGATGGAGAAATGTTATAAAAACATAAACACATGATTGCACGTCAGTAAAATCTTTGCAAGCTTATGTACTCAATCACTAGGAGTTAACTTGCCAAGTTATATATAAACAATTATTATTATTATTTTGTAAGAACTTTCAACTTACGAAAAAAATATCATTTTAATTTGATGAGTTAATAGTACGTGGGGTATTATTATTTTTTAGGCTAGACGTGGGACAGTTGAGTTGGTTCTAGCGGAAAGTACTGGGAGAAAACTCAGTTTACATCAAAAAAGAAAGTGGGAGAAAATTCAGAGACCTGCTGGGTCCACCTGAGGAGGGGAATATGTTGGGAGGAAGGAGATTCAAAGCATGGCAGCCGAGTGAACTAGTTTTTTTACAGACAAGTGAACTAGTTTACATACATAAGCAAATAGCCACTAAAAAGCAATCAGGTTAATGGGTTCTTAAAAGAAATATTTCGGACAAAACGGATAATTACGACACATAGGCTAATGCATGAAACACTCAGATTATAAAGGTGCTTATAAACAGATAAAGTACAACATCTAGACCTTCCTGGCACGCTTGATCATGACGCTGCGGCTGTCCGTACTCGTCGGTTACGGGAAGCAGACATGCCCTCATGTCCAAGATCTGCTTGTACATGTCGTAGCATGCATATGTGTCCTTGGCCACGTAGGTTATGTAGGCTAGATTCAGAGGTACCTCCCACGTGTTCAGGTCGGCTTTTTTCATGTTGGCATATCAGGGGTCGATGATGGTCTCAGCTAGGTCAACCACGGAGTCCTTCTCCTGCCCGTTGCTAATGATCTTGTATTGCATCTGGATGTCGACAAGCTTGTTGCACCAGATGGCCGAATCGTCGCGTTCTTCCTTCTCTCCACCGTAGCAAAGGTGCAGTCGGCGCTGCCCATGAAATGGGTGAATGCTCCAGAACCTGGTGCAGCCATAGGACTGAGGTGAGGCAGAGCTTCACCGAGTCCGTATCGTTGGTGTACATCACATTCAACTTGGTGCAGCCATAGGACTGAACGATGAACTCAAAGGGGATCTCCTTGCTGAAGTCCATATCCAGCAGGCTCACCCCTCGGATCTCCGTTGGAGTCTCTTCGAGTGAACGAGTGTGTAGGCGGCGGCGGCAGTTCGTTTTTCAGCTCTTGGGGAACTGGATTCAACAGTAAGCTGAGTGTGTACAGGCGACAACAGTTAGTACCCCTCCCTCGTCCGCTGCACGCCCAGCAGAAGATGCACCCTCGGCCACACGTCGGTTCACGAGCGGGTCTGTATTGGTACTGTAATAACAGGACTTAGTGGTCACTTTACTTAAATTTAATTAGCCTTAATAGAAATTTATACTTAAAACAAGCAATGCATTCGCTCGTTCTATCAGTGCCACAGGATCAACATGCACAACAATTAGAATTATTATTCTCAAGACGCACACGATCAACACATTTTTCGCACTTTCACAAAGATAATACTACCAAGTTTGAACTATTTGTTATGGTTGTTGTCCTCTGCATCATCATGTCATGTTTCCCAGCTTGCAAGATTCATAACCAACAAATAAGATCCAAATAATAAATACAACAAAGATGCCTACACATCTCATTGATTCACAGCTTGCAAGATTCAGAACCAACAAATAAGATTCAAATAATAAGTACAACAAAGATGCCTACACATCTCACTGATTCCTAGCTTGCAAGATTCAGAACCAACCCATTAGAGACTTTTGATAAAGTGAATATCGGGATTAAATCCATCTTGGCTAGCCATGTCATACAATCGAAGAACTTGGCGAATGCTCTTGACCGTCACAACATCTGTAGTTGATTATTCCTATTTGCACAACACAAGCAAGGACACAGGAGAGCATGATTTCACTTTAATAGCGGCCTCCTTGAACTCAACCTCCAACTCTACTTGGATGAGGTCTGCCTAGAGTTCCATGATTCAATTCATGCGCCTTTTTCTGCAGTTCACCTTAAATGAAGCAAAGATTGCATCATTCAGCTAGCAAGAAGTACTTGCTATTGTGAGCTGGTAGGTTCTTCTTTAGTAGTTGCACTAAAATTGAGGAACATTAAGGTTGGCTGTCTGGCTCATCTAAGGTGCAACTATAATTTTCTTATCCTCTTGTGCAGTTCCACTAAAATAAAGTGCCATTGTGGTGACAGTGACGGCTCCATCTTGCAAAGGCTAATAAAATGTTGACCGAGATTACCAGCAGAACTTGACGGAGATTTTGGAAACTCCAATCACCATTTTGTGCAGTTCCACCAAAATTGAGAGATGTTGCCCACGTGACATTTTAGTTGAACTCCATAAGACACTCATTCCAAAAAAAGTGTTTTGTGCAGTTCACCAAAAGGTCACAATAGCAACAAGGTGAAATGGATATCCCTATCTGCACAAAAAGATAGAAAGTAAAGAGTTGTTGGTCAATAAGAATATGAAACATATACAAAATGAAAAGAAGCATCTTAATTATGTTCATGGCAATCATGCAAGGACAGTAGAAATTTTCAAACGTCAGCAATGCTTCATGTTACCAGAAGCATTACGATCAACAATGAGATTCCTCAAATATGGGATTACATTAATGATGGCATTGCTTGTTTACCAGACACAGTAAATCAACAGCAGCTAAAGAGTTAGTTTAAGGGCGTGGGACCATGGGGACACCAGGACACTCAGCAGCGTAAAGGAGCAACTTACTTATCATACTGGGGAAAACAGCAGGAATGCCATTGTACTATGTGAGAGCAGCAAATCTAATCCTAGAGACCTTGTACTATGTGAAGGCAGCAAATCTAATCCCGGAGACCTTTTACTATGTGAGGGCAGCAAATCTGATCCTGGAGACCTTTTACTATGTGAGGGCAGAAAATCTAATCCTGGAGACCTTTTACTATGTGAGGGCAGCAAATCTAATCCTAGAGACCTTTTACTATGTGATGGCCGCAAATCTAATACTGGACATACTCTGTTGACTTGTCCACCAGCCGCCACTTTCTATCCCTTTTTCAACCAATAATAGATCTGTTCCTTATCCAGTTTGTATTGCGTTTTCCCATTATTTCCCTTTTCAACCAAGAGACCGGTTGGGTATCTGATCTCTACTACTTTCACCATATTATTTCCTCTTTGAATCAAGTCCTAGATTCATGCTACAACTTTCCCCCCTTTCTTCTTTGTTTGAATAAATCCCTAGATTCGAATGCATGAAGTAGCTTTACCTCTAATAATACTAAAAAATTTGGTGGCTTTGGAAGAACTGATGGGAGTAGAAAAAGATGCACATGTAGACACGTGGGGAGCTGGGGCAGTAGAGCAAGGCCGCTTTCGAAGAACTTATACCTGAGGGTCGCCGGGATGTCAGCGGCGGTAGGTCGGATCTGCGGACAATACGGCAGGGAGGAAGAAGGGTCGGAGGACCTCCCGGGCCGGCCATGTGTCGGAGAGAACGACACGGGCAAAGGACCGGGCCCCTCCAGCAGCTGTAGGTTTCCTCCCTCGGCGGTGATGACCACGTGAACGATGCACCTTTTAGTCCTCTACACACACCGGCCGAAGGGATCCGGCCGGATCTGTGACCAGCGGTGAGCAGAGAGAAAATGTCGCTACCGCTATCTTGTTTATATTTGGAGAGGATGAGAGAATGAAGAGAGCAACCCTAGTAAAGCAAGCGCTTAGGCCCCTGCGTCCATATATAGTGGAGTGATTATCTTTTTTCTCTCCACAACAAGCATTTCAATTTGTGTACACGGCATTAAAGAAAAGAAACTCTCTATTTAAGGTGACTATTGTACGACTCCTACTACTACAGTATTGTTCACTTGTGCTCCCCGCCCCTCCTTTCATTGAACAACCCCTCGGGTGAATAAATATACAGTAAGTACTGTATTTATATAGAACGAACAAGCTCGAACTATTTTCGCGTAGTTAAAAGTTGAGGGCGGGGCTTTTCAGGGCAGTACGCGCGGCAGTTTTCGGGTAAGGCCAGAAGACTATTTAAATATTTTTAAAAAAAAAACTTCGAGACGGCCACATAGCATGGAGCCGACCCCAACGATTTTAAGCTTACAGGCACGGTACACGCTATCCTAGACTACTCTACACATGAAACTGCCACACGAGCGTCCGGGCTGCGCTTGGCTCTTCGCCTCTTCAGGAAGTCGAACAATGATGGAATACTACTGCACTGGAGGAGTACTACAGTACGCTTCTGGCCATCTGACACCGATTGAACTGTTGCATGTCCACCGCGTGCGGGAGGGAGAGCGTGTAGCGAAAGCTTCTCCTAGTCTTGCCAGCCACCACGTTCATGGGCGAGGGAGGGATGCTCCTGCCTTTGCATGTATGATAGGTGGGCCCGACAGGTGTGTGGCCAACCACACATACAGCCAAAGGCAGGTGCAGTTAAGTCCGCGAGGGAGAGGATAATCAAACTTCTCATTGATGTGCGAGTTGACGCGACACATCAAAGCACTGCACTCGATATATTTCAATAATTTGCATGTGTGACTCCCATATGCAGAGGCCGGGGGTCATCATCCTCCTTTTCGAGAAAAAACAGACGCGTGTGTGAGAGGACGAGTGCATGCGTGCACCTCTTCTCTTCCTGTATAAGGTACTACTAAACTCAGAGTACAAGTTTTTGTGGGTGGCACGATGGTGCGTGCAAGAAGTCCCGAGAGATAGGTTTAATGCGTCTGAGAAAAAGACTAGCCTAGAGCTCACCACGCGGCTATTCCTTTCGAACGCCCCATTAACCGTAAGATATGTATACAACGGTGCCAGTTATTGCACGTACACAGCAGTACTCCCTCCTTTCTGGTTTATAGGGCTTAATTCAAAAATCTCACCATCTTGGTGGAATATTTTTTGTAGTTTGCAAAAGAACCTAATTAATGCTCTTGTTTTTCTCAAAAAATTATGTTTATCGATGCATTAATTGCAATGCATGCATGCATAAAGTACATGCATTAGTCAATTTTCTCTTAATACTTGCATGCAATGATTTAATGCACCTTGGAATCTAAACATGTGTTGGGGAACAACCAAATTCAGCCTTGTAAAATGGAAAAACTAAAAAGGAGGGAGTAGAAAAAGAAGTACTCCATCCGGGAATCCTGCCGCACTTCGAAACTAGAACCATCAATAAATTTTGAGCTTGCGTCTCATCACATTCCAAATTACTCCACGCTATATAGAATTGCAAACCTGTTCACACCGATCACAACCTAAACAGTTTCCCACTTAGGAGCGTATTAGTACTCGGTTATAAATACTAGTATGCCAAGATGACTGCACATTCCTCCTCAACTCCTCATCCACAAAAACAAACAAGTCATTCAGCATCCTTCCCTTGCGTCTGCCATGGCCAGCGTGAGTTCTGGATCGAGATATTACCACCAGGGAGAGGCGAGCATGGAAGCGGAAGCACGAGAGATGTCCCGCCTCGCTGCGAGAGCAGCCGACATCTCCTGCCATGCGAAAGTAGCAACACAAAGGTCCCGCTGCGCTGTCGATGCAGCAGACTGGTCCGGCCGCGCCGCGGAAGCAACAGAGATGTCCCGCCGCGCCACGAATGAAGCAGAGATGTCCCGCCGCGCCGCGGCGGCCTGGGAAAATTTCTTGCGGGCAGGCAACGACTGTTACAGGCGCATGCATGCGATCGTCCATAGCCAGATGGATCAGATCTCCGACTGGGCGAGGTTGTAGGACGACATGAAAGCCTCGCTTGAACACGCTACCGGCGTCATCCGGCAACTAAGGAAGGGCAATGAGAGGCTCCGGGCCGAGCGCGACCTACTGAGGGAGAAGATTGTCCAAAGTGCAGACCAGCAGGAGGAGACCAGTGTTGGGGAACGTAGTAAATTCAAAAATTTCCTACGCACACGCAAGATCATGGTGATGCATAGCAACGAGAGGGGAGAGTGTTGTCTATGTACCCTCATAGACCGTTCACGGAAGCGTTATGTCAACGCGGTTGATGTAGTCGTACGTCTTCATGTCCGACCGATCCAAGTACCGAAAGCACGACACCTCCGAGTTCTGCACATGTTCGGCTCGGTGACGTCCTCGCCTTCTCGATCCAGCAAGAGGGGCGAAGTAGTAGATGAGTTCCGATAGCACGACGGCATGGTGACGGTGTTGGTGAAGAACAATCTCCGCAGGGCTTCGCCTAAGCACTACGAAAACTATGACGGAGGATAAACTAGAGGGGACGGGGTTGCCGGCACACGGCTTGGTGTTTCTTGATATGTCCTTGGTGCTAGCCCTACCCCTCTATTTATATGTTGAGCCCTGGGGTCGAAACTTGGAGTAAAAGCCTCCTCAAAGTCGGTTTCACCCAAAAGGCAAGAGTCCTTATCGGACTCCAGGGCTAGACGCCAGGGTTCCCGGCGTCTACCCCCTAGACACCAGGGTTCCTGGCGTCTAGCCTCTGGTCTCCGCAAAACTTCCTTTTGCACTTTCCAAAAGCCTCGTGCGCTTTCCCCTTTAGCCCAGATAAAGTGTTCTCGTGCCCAAACATTTCGGGAAACATCCGGAACCCCTTCCGGTGAATTTCGAAACCCTTTCGGAGATCAAACACTACTATCCCATATATCAAACTTTATCTCCAGACCATTCCGGAGTTCCTCGTCATGTCCGTGATCTCATCTCGGACTCCGAACAACATTCGGTCATCAACATACATAACTCATATAGTACTATATCGTCAACAAATGTTAAGCGTGCGGACCCTACGGGTTCGAGAACTATGTAGACATGACCGAGACACCTCTCTGGTCAATAACCAATAGCTGGACCTGGATGCCCATATTGGCTCCTACATATTCTACGAAGATCTTTATCGATCAGACCGCATAACAACATACATTGTTCCCTTTGTCATCGGTATGTCACTTGCCCGAGATTCGATCATCGGTATCTCAATACCTAGTGCAATCTCGTTACCGGCAAGTCTCTTTACTCATTCCGTAATACATCATCCTGCAACTAACTCATTAGTTGCAATGCTTGCAAGGCTTATAGTGATGTGCATTACCGAGTGCGCCCAGAGATGCCTCTCCGACAATCGGAGTGACAAATCCTAATCTCGAAATACGCCAACCCAACAAGTAACTTTGGAGACACCTATAGAGCACCTTTATAATCACCCAGTTATGTTGTGACGTTTGGTGGCACACAAAGTGTTCCTCCGGTAAACGGGAGTTGCATAATCTTATAGTCATAGGAATATGTATAAGTCATGAAGATAGCAATAGCAACAAACTAAACGATCAGGTGCTAAGCTAACGGAATGGGTCAAGTCAATCACATCATTCTCCTAATGATGTGATCCCATTAATCAAATGACAACTCATGTCTATGGTTAGGAAACATAACCATCTTTGATCAACGAGCTAGTCAAGTGAGGCATACTAGTGACACTCGGTTTGTCTATGTATTCACACATGTATTATGTTTCCGGTTAATACAATTCTAGCATGAATAATAAACATTTATCATGATATAAGGAAATAAATAATAACTTTATTATTGCCTCTAGGGCATATTTCCTTCAGTCTCCCACTTGCACTAGAGTCAATAATCTAATTCACATCGCCATGTGATTTAACATCAATAGTTCACATCACCATGTGATTAACACCCATAGTTCACATCGTCATGTGACCAACACCCAAAGGGTTTACTAGATTCAATAATCTAGTTAACATCGATATGTGATTAACACCCAGAGAGTACTAAGGTGTGATCATGTTTTGCTTGTGAGGGAAGTTTAGTCAACGGGTCTGCCACATTCAGATCCGTATGTATTTTTGCAAATTTCTATGTCAACAATGCTCTGCACGGAGCTACTCTAGCTAATTTCTCCCACTTCCAATATCTATCCAGATTGAGACTTTGAGTCATCTAGATCAGTGTCAAAATTTGCATCGACGTAACCCTTTACGACGAACCTTTTGTTACCTCCATAATCGAGAAACATATCCTTACTCCAGTAAGGATAATTTTGACCAATGTCTAGTGATCTACTCCTAGATCACTATTGTACTCCCTTGCCAAACTCAGGGCAGGGTATACAATAGGTCTGGTACACAGCATGGCATACTTTATAGAACCTATGGCTGAGGCATAGGTAACGACTTTCATTCTCTTTCTATCTTCTGCCGTGGTCGGGCCTGGAGTCTTACTCAATTTCACACCTTGTAACATAGGCAAGAACTCTTTCTTTGACTATTCCATTTTGAACTATTTCAAAATCTTGTCAAGGTATGTACTCATTGAAAAAACTTATCAAGCGTCTTGATCTATCTCTATAGATCTTGATGCTTAATATGTAAGCAACTTCACTGAGGTATTTCTTTGAAAAACTCCTTTCAAACACTCCTTTATGCTTTGCAGAATAATTCTACATTATTTCCGATCAATAATATGTCATTCACATATACTTATCAGAAATGTTGTAGTGCTCCCACTCACTTTCTTGTAAATACAGGCTTCACCGCAAGTCTGTATAAAACTATATGCTTTGATCAACTTATCAAAGCATATATTCCAACTCCGAGATGCTTGCACCAGTCCATAGATGGATCGCTGGAGCTTGCATATTTTGTTAGCACATTTAGGATTGACAAAACTTTCTTGTTGCATCATATACAACTCTTATTTAATAAATCCATTAAGGAATGTAGTTTTGTTTATCCATTTGCCAGATTTCATAAAATGTGGCAATTGCTAACATGATTCGGACAGACCTTAAGCATAGATACGAGTGAGAAACTCTCATCGTAGTCAACACCTTGAACTTGTCGAAAACCTTTTTGCGACAATTCTAGCTTTGTAGATAGTAACACTACTATCAGCGTCCGTCTTCCTCTTGAAGATCCATTTAATCTCAATGGCTCGCCGATCATTGGGCAAGTCAAACAAAGTCCATACTTTGTTCTCATACATGGATCTCATCTCAGATTTCATGGCCTCAAGCCATTTCGCGGAATCTGGGCTCATCATCGCTTCCTCATAGTTCGTAGGCTCGTCATGGTCAAGTAACATGACCTCCAGAACAGGATTACCGTACCACTCTGGTGCGGATCTCACTCTGGTTTAGCTACGAGGTTCGGTAGTAACTTGATCTGAAGTTACATGATCATCATCATTAGCTTCCTCACTAATTGGTGTAGTAGTCACAGGAACAGATTTCTGTGATGAACTACTTTCCAATAAGGGAGCAGGTACAGTTACCTCATCAAGTTCTACTTTCCTCCCACTCACTTCTTTCGAGAGAAACTCCTTCTCTAGAAAGGATCCATTCTCAGCAATGAATAACTTGCCTTTGGACCTGTGATAGAAGGTGTACCCAACATTTTCTTTTGGGTATCCTATGAAGACGCACTTCTCCGATTTGGGTTTTGGCTTATCAAGTTGAAACTTTTTCACATAAGCATTGCAACCTCAAACTTTAAGAAACGACAACTTTGATTTCTTGCCAAACCACAATCCATACGGTGTCGCCTCAATGGATTTAGATGGTGCCCTTTTTAACGTGAATGTAGCTGTCTCTAATGCATAACCCCAAAACGATAGCGATAAATCTGTAAGAGACATCATAGATCGCACCATATCAAGTAAAGTACGATTACGACGTTCGGACACACCATTGCACTGTGGTGTTCCAGGTGGCATGAGTAGTGAAACTATTTCGCATTGTTTTAATTGAAGGCCAAACTTGTAACTCAAATATTTTACTTCTGCGATCATATCGTAGAAACTTTTATTTTTGTTATGATGATTCTCCACTTCACTCTGAAATTCTTTGAACTTTTCAAATATTTCAGACTTGTCTTTCATCAAGTAGATATACTCATATCTGCTCAAATCATCTGTGAAGATCAGAAAATAATGATACCTGCCGCGAGCTTCAATATTCATCGGACCATATACATTAGTATGCATGATTTCCAACAAATCTGTTGCTTGCTGCATTGTTCCAGAGAACGGAGTCTTAGTCATCTTGCCCATGAGGCATGGTTCGCAAGCATCAACTGATTCATAATCAAGTGATTCCAAAAGTCCATCGGCATGGAGTTTCTTCATGCGCTTTACACCAATATGACCTAAATGGCAGTGCCACAAATAAGTTGCACTATCATTATTAACTTTGCATCTTTTGGTTTCAATATTATGAATATGTGTATCACTACGATCGAGATCCAACGAACCATTTTCATTGGGTGTGTAACCATATATGTAAACAGGACAACAATTTATTCTCTTACTTAAATGAATAACCGTATTGCAATAAACATGATCAAATCATATTCATGGTCAATGCAAACACCAAATAACACTTATTTAGGTTCAACACTAATCCCGAAAGTATAGGGAGTGTGCGATGATGATCATATCTGTTGAGGATATAACCACTAAGGGTAAACCGCCCAGGAGGGGCCGGTTCACATTCACCTATACTGAAGCCCAAGGAAACCCAGAAGATGGTGCTTTACGGATAAGGCTTAGAGGCCCAGAGCCCACAGGCGATTTAGGGCCCATGATAGTAAACCGCCATGATTGTATAAACTTGTATTATAAGATAGGAAAGAGGAGACCGAGGCGGACACTTGTATGAGCCAGCCTCGAGACTCTGTAGACCGGCCGGAGTCCTCCTGAGTATATAAAGGGGTGACCCGGCGGCGGTTCAAGGAGAGAGAAAAACAACTCGAGAGCCAGACAAAGCGGATTCGCTCCCTGTCCTTCGAACCCATAGCAATACCAATCACAACTAGACGTAGGCTTTTACCTTCATCGACGGGGCCGAACTAGTATAAACTCTCGTGTCCCTTTGTCCGGTTTAACCCCTTCAAGCTAACCCGTAGCGATGGCTCCACGACTAAGTCCTTTCATGAGGACATCTGCCATGACAAACCAATGACAGTTGGCGCCCACCGTGGAGCTATCGCACGCTGGTTTTGAGTTCTGGAAGGGCAGCTTCGATGGACTCAAGGGATACGCCGTGGGCCGAATGACGAAGAGTCGCCGTGGAAAGCTGTACATCGACAACGCAGGATGGGGTCCCGAGGCTGATTCAATCGAATACGGGTACCGGGTCCCCTTTGGTGGGATTCACGTCTTCATTGGCAAGATCGGCGAACCGGCCCCCGAGCCGGACATCTGCACCGACATCATCGAAATGGCTCGGCGTGCAAGTTCTTCGCCGGTTCAGCCCGAGGCAAGGCATGTTTTCGTAGGTGTCATCCATGGATCGGGGTACGAGGACGGACCGGTCTCCTATGGAGAAACCGTAGTCTGCTCTGATGACGAGTCTTCTAGAGAAACCGAATCGGTTTACCGGTTGCAGGACAGCCGGATTGAGGGAGGATCCCAGGGCAACAGTATTCCGGATTCCCCCGGTCTGCCAAACCGGGCCGCCATCTTCATGGCCGGCACACGATCGGCACCTCATTCATCTACCGCCATAGCAGTGCTCTCCGGTTCAACAATGGCCACACCAGCAGGGGCAGGAAGCTCGGCGCCGCCTCTGGCCCAAGTCTTATCTGATTTGTTCGACGCTCTGGCGGCACAGATGTCCGTGGAGGTAGACGCAGCAGCCAGGGATCAACACGATGCGGAGATTCTAAAAGTGAAAGATCAGATAGCCCAGGCTAAAGCGGACCTGGCAGCAGAGAACGCCAGGATGGCTATGGAACGGGCCGAGTTGGAAGCACAGGCTTATCGGATTAGACTGGACCAGAATGCTTCGGAGGAGGTCATGAGAAGAAGGTACCGATCACGTCTCCCGTCGGTTTATGAGCTGCAGAATCTTTTCAACACGCCAGGGGCAGGAGCTGGTAACCAACCCATGCTAAACCGGGCGGGGGCGCTGGGAGCAGGAGCGCCGGTTCAGCCGCGTGCGACGGACCTGCCTCGCCAGAACAACGTTGTACCATCAACGCCGCCCGAGCATTATTCCAACCCGTTGGACAACATTGTGGCCGCCGCTTCGCGTCTGGCGGCCCTCCCAACCGACGGCGAGTCACCAGTTGCAGTGGAAGCGCGTCGGGCCAGGGGTCTCCTTCAGACAGCGCTAAATCAACAGCAATCATATTCACACAGCCGTAGAGGATTCATTCCACTCCCCGTCCAAGCCGGAGTTATAGCAGACACGTGGAAGACGAACCGGCCGTGTCCAGTAGTGCACGCCGCCGAAATTCGCCACGGGGGAACAACCCGGCCGGGGGAGGTGCTAATGCGCAAGATGTTGTGGACCACAGCCGCGCACGTCGAGAGGCCGAGTTGACAGCTCGACACGAAGCACGACAACATACTCCAGTTCACCCCACTGCCTCCGTGGAGCCAGGGGTGATGTTCAATTCCCTAGGGGTACCGTGTCTAACTCCCGCATTGCGTAATGTGCGACTGCCCAAGGATTTCAAGGGACCTCGTAAGGTACCAAATTACACCGCCGATTTGCAGCCAGAGGCGTGGGTAGAGAGCTATGAGATGGCAATGGAGATGTTAGATGTGGATGAGGCGGTGTGTGCTAAATATTTCACCATGATGTTGGAAGGAATAGCTCGCACTTGGTTGAAGAGCTTGCCGACCAACTCTATTGGATCACGGACCGAACTGAAGCACCGGTTTATCCAGAACTTCAAGGATACGTGTAAGCAGCCAATGTCGATTGTAGATCTGGCCGCTTGTGTCCAAGAGGAAGGAGAGTCCACGACCCATTGGGTCAAACGGGTCTCGGCAATTTTGCATTCATCAGATCGTATCAATGCAGACACCGCAGTGTTAACGTAAGAGGGAAATTGCCGTTTCGAGCCGTTGAAACAGAAGTTGGGAAGGCTCAAACGTCACTGCAACGACATGTCAACACTCATGGCCGCTTTGGTTAAATATGCCGATTCAGATAATACCAAGGATCCGGATTCAGAGGAGGACAAACCGGAGAAGGGAAAGAAGAACGGCGGGGCAAAAGGGCAGCACCACAACCAAGGAGGCCATGTGAATAACGGTAAGTGTAAAGGGGATAGTTTAGACTTGGTGGCTAACACAAATATGCAGCGTCGCAAAGGTAAACCGCCCCAGCGCGGGGGAGGGATGAATCTGGAGCGTTTGTTAAACCAACCCTGCCCGAAGCATGGAACCAAGGAGGCCCCTTCCACACATCTTTGGAAGGATTGTCACATAATGAGGGAGTTCAAAAACTATGATCTATACCGGTATGATCAGGATCCGCCAGGCGGTTCAGGTCCAGGTTTCCATGGGGGCGGCGGTTCAAGCTCTGGATTTTAGAATAACCAGGGCCATCAGAACAACCATGGTAATAACCAGCAGAATAACCAAGGGAATTAGCAATAGTCAGGTTACCAAAGTCACCCCAAGCAGTTGAACAGCGGACAATATCATGTGTTCACTACTAGCCTGTGCAAGCAGGATCAGAAGCTTCACAAGAGGGCAGTTAATACTGTTGAACCGGCCGTACCACGTTATCTACGATGGTCGGAGCAGCCCATTGTGTGGAGCAGAGAGGATCACCCGCCCCGGGTTGACAATCCGGGTCAACTAGCCTTGGTGGTAGCACCTCAGGTGGGGGGCTATAAGTTTACCAAGGTTCTGATGGATGGAGGGAGCAGTATCAACATCCTGTACTATGAGACTTTCCGTCGCATGGGGTTGACAGATAAGAATCTTAAACCGTCAAACACTATTTTTCATGGTGTAGTACCAGGTAAATCGGCATACCCTGTTGGAAAGATTGCTTTGGAAGTCGTGTTTGGAGATCAGCATGATTCCAGGTCTGAAACATTGACCTTTGAGGTGGTGAAAATCCAGAACCCATATCACGCGCTATTTGGACGGCCGGCTTACGTGAAATTCATGGCGAGACCCTGCTATGTAAATTTATAGCTCAAAATGCCGGGTTATAAGGGGACGATCACAATACATGGAAGTCGAAAGATTGCTTTGGATTGCGAGGAAGGTGAAGTGGCCTATGCTGAATCGGTTTGTGCTATAGAGGAGCTGAAATTCTATAAGGACAATGTTGATCCGGCGGACATGACCCCTTTGAAGAAACCCACAACTGAGCATGACCCAGCCCTGACGTTCAAGCCGGCTAATGAGACTAAACTCGTTGACTTCGTCCCTGGTGATTCATCCAAGCAGTTCAGTATCAGTGCCAATCTGGATCCGAAATAGGAAAGCGCACTCATCGAGTTCATCCGTGAGAACCGGGACATCTTTGCATGGAAACCTTCTGACATGCCAGGTGTACCGAGGGAACTCGCTGAGCACACTCTCAATATTGATCCTAAGTTTAAACCGGTCAAGCAGTACCTTCGCCGTTTTAACGAAGAAAGACGCAAGGCCATTGGTGAAGAGGTAGCCCGGCTACTGGCAGCTGGGTTTATCGTCGAAGTGTTTCATCCCGAATGGCTGGTTAATCCGGTGCTTGTTCTTAAGAAAAATGGCACTTGGCGTATGTGTGTGGACTACACTGATTTGAATAAAGTCTGCCCGGCAGATCCTTTCGCTCTCCCGCGTATTGATCAGATCATTGATGCGACGGCGGGTTGTGAGAGCCTGAGTTTCCTGGATGCTTATTCAGGTTATCATCAGATTAAAATGGCAGTTAAGGACCAGGAGAAGACAACCTTCATCACTCCCTCTAGAGCCTTCTGCTATGTTTCTATGCCCTTTAGGCTCAAGAGTGCCCAAGCAACCTACCAGCGTTGTGTGCAAAATTGTCTTCACAAGCAGATCGGGCGTGATGTTCATGCCTATGTGGATGATATTGTGGTGAAGTCCAGGAAGTAGGAAACCTTGATAGATGATCTCAAGAAGACGTTCGACAATCTTCGGGTTTACAAAATGATGCTCAACCCAGACAAATGCGTTTTTGGTGTTCCGGCAGGCAAACTCTTGGTTTTTCTTGTGTCCAACAGAGGTATTGAGGCCAATCCGGAAAAAATCAAAGCAATCACATCCTTGGCTAAACCGGCGTGTATCAATGATGTTTAGCGTCTGGTGGGCCGAATTGCATCCCTCAGCCGATTTATCAGCCGTTTGGGAGAGAAGGCAATTCCCCTGTATCAGATGTTGAAGAAGACAGATAAATTTGTCTGGACTGACGCTGCCAATGCGGCATTTGAGGATTTGAAGTGGCAGCTGGCTGAACCGCCAGTCCTCGCTGCTCTGGTTGATAATGAGCCTCTATTGTTGTACGTGGCTGCCAATGCCTGAGTGGTCAGTGTGGCGATTTTGGTTGAGCGTAAGGAGGCTGGAAAAGAATATCCAGTTCAACGACCGGTTTATTATATCAGTGAGGTACTGATCGAATCAAAGCAAAGATATCCGCATTGGAAGAAGCTAGTGTATGGAGTTTTTATGGCAAGTAGGAAGCTCAAGCAATACTTTCAAGGCCATCCTATCATAGTGGTTAGTTCTGCTCCCTTGGGCGATATAATCCAGAATAGAGAAGCAACTGGCCGGGTTGCGAAGTGGGCAATTGAGCTTGGTCCCCATGGTTTGAAGTATACGCCCCGAACAGCCATCAAATCTCAGGTGCTTGTTGACTTCATCAATGATTGGACCGAGTTACAGGCACCAGAGGACAAACCGGATAATACATACTGGACCATTCACTTTGATGGATCCAGGCAGTTGGAAGGCTCGGGGGCTGGGGTTGTCCTCACTTCCCCTCGAGGAGATAAGATTTGTTATGTTCTCCGCTTAATGTTTCCTTGTACTAATAATGCAGCAGAATACGAGGCCTTACTCCACGGCCTTCGTGTGTCTAAGGAAATGAACTTAAGCCGGGTTCGATGATTTGGAGATTCTGATCTGGTGGCTCAGCAAGTTTCTGGTACTTGGGATTCTAAGAACCCACTCATGGAGGCTTATAGGCGCGAGGTGGATATTGTAGCAGGTCACTTTAAGGGTTATCAGGTGGAACACACCCGGCGCAAGAATAAGGCAGCAGATGCTCTAAGCCGGCTAGGATCTCAGCGTAAACCGGTACCACCCAATACCTTTCCAGATATCTTGCATAACCCATCTGTAAAGTTGCCTACAGAAGAGGATTTAGTTGTTCCTGATTCGGAGGCCCAGTTGGTAGCCGTTTTACATGCCACTCCGGATTGGACGGTTCCATATTTGGCGTATCTGAACCGGGGCGAATTACTAGATGAGGAACTTTTCGCCAGACAGATAGTCCGGCGGTCCAAGTCTATGGTTGTTCACAATGGCGAGTTGCACCATTCTAGCGTTTCAGGCGTATTCCAACATTGTGTTTCTCCTGAAGAATGACAAGAGATTCTACGTGAAATCCATGAAGGGGATTGCGGTCACCATGCCAGTTCAAAATCCTTGGTGGCTAAAGCTTTCCGACACGGGTTCTACTGGTTGACAGCTCATTCTGATGCGGAAGACTTGGTAAAGCGGTGTGACGCTTGTCAGAAATTTTCACGTCGAGCTCATGTTCCGGCTCAAGAGTTACGCATGATTCCCATCACTTGGCCGTTTGCTACTTGGGGGCTTGATATGGTTGGGCCCTTTAAGCGCTCCAAGGACAAGAAGACCCACATGTTGGTGGCGGTTGACAAGTTCACCAAATGGGTTGAAGCGGAGCCCATCAGTAAATGTGATGCAGCCACGACGGTTCAATTTCTCAAAAAGATTATTTTCCGTTTTGGATTTCCACACAGCATCATCACAGATAATGGTACGAACCTTTCTAAAGGTGAGATGGAGGAGTTTTGCCAATGAGAGCACATCCGGCTTGATGTAGCGTCCGTGGCTCACCCCCAGTCTAATGGTCAAGCTGAGAGGGCGAATCAAGAAATCCTGAAGGGTATCAAGCCTCGGCTTATGGTCCCTTTGAAGCGGACGCCGGGTTGTTGGGTGGAAGAATTACCATCCATGTTATGGAGTATAAATACCACCCCAAACCGATCTACGGGATATACACCTTTTTTCATGGTTTACGGGGCTGAGGCTGTCCTCCCAAGTGATATTCGTCACGACTCGCCCCGGGTTGCGAATTATGTTGAAGCGGACAACGAGCAAGCATGCCAAGAGGCGATGGACCTGTTAGATGAGAAACGAGACATGGCTTTGGCTCGGTCGACGGTTTATCAACAAGACCTATGGCGTTATCACAGCCGCCGGGTTAAGACAAGAACCTTTCAAGAAGGCGATTTGGTACTTCGGCTCATTCAAGACCAGACTGATATGCACAAGTTATCCCCACCTTGGGAAGGGCCCTTTGTGGTCAGCAAAAATCTGCACAACGGATCATACTACCTCATTGACGTTCGAGAAGACTCACGTAGCTCTGAGGAGGAGACCCGGCGGCCATGGAACATAGCTCTCCTATGGCCTTATTACACTTGAAGCCACAGGATTTTCTTATGTACATATTTCAACAATGTATATATTGTGATCAATATAATAAACCGACATCCTTGCTATTAAGCAGGGTCTCCGCCGTTTTTTCTTTAAATATCTGTTAACTTGGGGGCTTCAGCTAATAAAGCGAAGTACTACTTGTTAGCCCGGCTACCATGCCACCACCTAGCTTGGGATCTTCACACCCAAGGGGCCAAAGAGAGTTTGATTGCTCAAAGCACGACTCAAACATAGGCACCCATTGAGCACAGCTCACAAAGTTACTTGGGGGCTCTTTGTGTAAAATACCAAAGAGTTTGAAAGGACCCTTGTAACTGGGTATCGACCCACACTTGGAAGCCTGGTGTATTCACCTAAACCCCCGGGTTAACCTGCCTTCATCAAGTAAGCCACTCCTATCCAGGTAATCCTGGCATGACCCGTCGAACGTTTGACAGTTACTCTCATTGAGACCCTGAACTTGTCAAAGTTAAAATGATGATTGGTTAGTTGGAGGGCCATCTTAAAAGGCTTTGTCAAAATGGTTTAACTCAGTGGCCTGGCAGCCCATGAAAAGCCTCAATTTGGGCCTGGCAGCCCTTGAAAAGCCTTGACCATGGTTTTTGTTTGCTTCTTGCCAAGTTTTTGTTTTTTTCATAAGGTTTATGTTGAACCGGTGTTTCTTAACCCGGTATGGCTTACGGATCTTCTGTTAAAGCATACAATTAAAGGTAACCCGGCATCCTTCAAAACCGGTCTGGCTTTGACACCTTGTCTCCAGCAACCGGCTGGTGTTCATCACAACCCGGTTCTATATCATATATACCAGCATGGCATGGTGGAAGTTGGGTTTTCACCCTTCTTCAAATCACAATTGGTAAACCAACAACAATGTTTTGTATCACAGGTATGATTTATTATTGCTGCAACCATAGTTGCTTACCAAGTTGTGTTGGGTATTTTGACCCGTCCGGTGGTAAACCGCCCGGACAGATTTTTCTTATGCAGACATAGGGATTGCATAATATTGGGAAAATACATAAGCCGGTACTGAAATTATCATGACGAATCAAGGCAAAGTGTATTCCAGTGCACGATGGCAATGGATTAAAGTATTTTCATTAGCCTATTACAAGGCGCTTGAAGGCCCAAAAGTATGGTGTTTCCAACAAAACAAAGTTTATGGAGCATCACTCCGATTGCCGGATCAAGTCTCATTACCATGTTGATGCGAAGTTGATGGGTCATTTGGTGTCGGATCAGCCTCCTCCTCCGCACCTAGTGGTTGGAAGTTTGTGGTGGTCCAGTCAATCGGGGTTAAGGCCTGAAAGATAGCTTCTTCACTGATAAGTTCTGACGGATCAATGTCAGGGGCATAAGTGTGCTTACGGATTGGCGGAATAAGATTTTGCGCCTCCGGCATGACAGCATTAACTCGTTTGTTGTTTGCATCATAATAAGACCGGTGAACGGTCAAGTTAGCATCTTCTGCCAGCTGACTCGCCAGAGGACGCATTTCCCTTGTCACTTTTTTAAGGGCTTCATCATCAAAATCTGCCCCGTTTTCTTGTGTGCTTGGAAAGCCTTTGGCAAGGTCAACCGGATCCAAGTTGGCTATCCACGCTTTGGCTCGGGTGAGTGTGAACAAAGCGCCAGCCCTGGCAGCAGATCGCTTTACCTCTTCTATCTGTGCTGGTGCCATGGATAGCCTTGCCAGAGTGTCCTTGATCAGTGTTGGGGCTGGATTGTCATAGGATGCTGCGCAGATAACCCGTTGAGCACCAGCGTATAGTTGTTCAAGCAGAGTATATGCTGCTTTCAGCTTCATCTGTCCATCTGAGCCCAGATGAGTAATGCGGCTACCTGCAACGGTTTAAGAATTTCATATTTCAACCGGCACCTTACAAGATGGATATTTCCGATGCCTTGCTAGGAGTACTTACCAAATACTGCGGAGGTCATGGCGTTCACTTAACGTTTCAACCCAGAAAGCTCTTCTGCCACCGGTTTAAGAGCAGATTCGGCATCTTCAGCCCGTTTTAGCAATGTACCCTTCTTAGTGTCCCAATTGGCACGTTTAGTCTTGAATTCTTCCTTCAGTCGTTCCATGGAAGTTAAAGCGGCTCGAAGCTCATCTTTGGCTTTAGAAGATTCTTCTTGATGGGATTTGATACTCTCTTGAAGATCAGCAATCTGTGTCCGTTGATGGTTTATATCAGCCTGCACAATCAGAGGAGCATATCAATATTTTATCAAAAGTCCCAAGCATACAACTGGTTCTACACTTGGCACTTGGGGGCTAATGCGGATTGCTTCTTTCCTATTGCTTATTAAAAGTCCCGAGGATTAATACAAGTTTCAATCCTGGCACTTGGGGGCTAATGCGGATTGCTTCTTTCCTACTGCTTATTCAAAGTCCCGAGGATTAATACAAGTTTCAATCCTGGCACTTGGGGGGCTAATGTGTATTTGTTCAAAAACTTAAAAGTCAACAATGTGCAGTTTGGAAGTTCAAAAGTCCCGGTTTGTCTTTACGTTCCTTCATCAGATTTACCAAGTCAGCCTCATTATCTCGGCTTGTATAAAGCCGGTTTAAGAATCCGGAATGAAGATCCTGGGCAGAAAGATTAGCATATTTTGACAAGTCAGCTTCCATCTTCCCCTTGCCCATAGAAGTAAACTCATCCTTGGCGGTATGTTTTGCCAAGATAACTGGATTGCCCGGAGTGGTATAAGCAGTGCCAGTAACAATAACATCATCATCTTTGGCTGGGTTAGGAGTGGTAGCAGGTCTTGGCGGATTAGCAGTTGACCTCAGTGGATCAACAACCGGACTTGCAGGTGTAGCATGTGGACTTGAGGTGCCCTCATGTGTGGCCGGATCAGCTTCTGGCGGATCAGCGTTGTTAGTTGGCTCCGGCGGGACAGAATCATCCATGATATTATCAAGATTTTTATCAGGATTTTTAGGAGTTTCCTCCGGTTCAACTTCGCCGGTAGGGGCACTGGTGTTGGCCTTCTTACTCGGACGAGCTTTAGCACTAATATTAAAACAAGGATTAGCATGATTAACCGAATTATGAAGGAGAAGGGAGGGCTGCATGCTTACCCAGGGACGGTTTTCAGTGGAGGCAGCTGAGTGGTTGATGAACCGCCAGACGAATTAGAAGATACCTGGTACTTTGAATCAGATGGATTGAGAGGGCATCGGAAGAAACCTTTCAAAAGATAACGTTTTTCAGGAGAACAAGCAACCTCTGGACGACGTTTCCGGTTTGGTGTATGAGGTAAACCGGAAGAAGTGACCTGTTGACCACTGTGCCGGGTTGTGCGACGCCCTTCGGTTTGTTGTGTCTTCAAAGAAAGTTTTTGATCCAAATGAGCAACAGGGTGAGAGAATTTCACTTTCCAAACTGCACGGCGAAATCGTTGAACCGGCACAAGTTCTGAGTCAGAAAGACAAATTACCTCAACATGATCTGCATGGCTGGCCTCCGCATCATCCTGGGAGTAATCAGTATCAGTAAAATATATGAATAGAAGTTAAGGGAGTCAAACTTTACCTCTTCAGCCAAGTCACCGACATCCTCTGGTGGTTCCGAAGACTCAGCAGTTTTCTTTTTGGCAGCTCTCTTGATGACCTTGGTCTTAACACGAGGAGCCTTAGCCGCTTTGTCTTGAGATTTCCTTTTCTAGAAGGAGCTACTGGCCTGCGAGATTGCACAAAGGGTTATTATAGCAGTGTTAAAGCGGAGAAGGTTTTGGAAAAGTACAAGGTTAAAGTCTTTACCACTGGCGGTTTGTTGGAGGCATAAAAAGGACGCAGACCAATTTGAGTACATACGGTGAGCGGTTCTTCAAGTATTTTCTTTACACCTTCAGTGACTTCATCATCAGTCAGTTCTATTTCATTAAACCCTTGTGGATCATTGGTGTTGCCGGTATATTCAAATATCAATCCGGGCGGCGGCTTAAAGGTAGAATGCACCATGAAATCCAACAGCGGACGAGATCAACACCAGTTAAACCGTTGGCGAGGAAAGCCCGGAGTTTGGCAAGTTGAGGTGCATAGGCTTGTTGCTCTTTGGCAGACAATCTCTGAGGTAAAGGGTGATTATTGCTGAGCTGGTGCGGACTGTAGCCCGGTAAAGGATTCTCTTCAGCAGGGGCAGTATTCTGACAGTAGAACCAGGTTTGGTTCCAGTCTTTTGGATGGCTGTGAAGTTTGGCGTGAGGAAATTCAACCTCTTTCCTCTTTTGGATCGACACACCACCAAGTTCAGTATTGGGTCTGTCAGAAAATTCAGTCCGGCAGTTTAAGTGAAAGAGATCTTGAAAGAGATCGACAGTTGGTTCTTCTTGCAGGTAAACCTCGCAGAATACTTGGAAATCGCATATGTTGGACACAGAATTTGGTCCAATATCTTGAGGATGAAGTTGGAAGCTGGCAAGAACATCCTGAATTTTTTTTGATCCGGGAGGACTGAAACCTCGAGCTAAATGTTTCATGAACACAATCACTTCTCCATCTTGAGGCTCAGGAGGGCACTCAGGGCCAGGAACTCACCAATGGAGGACATTTTTTGAAGCTAAAGCGCCTGTGGTGACATATCCATTGATTTGCGTTTCTGTGATCTGAGATGGAACCCAGTTGCAAGCAGCAAATTGCTTCGTCATCTTACAAAGTCTGTAAAAGGAAAATGGACGGTTTACGATTAGCGGTTCATATGTGTTTGTCAAATGTTAAACCGGCAATTCAAGGTATATGTATGAAGTGAACCAGGCATTGCTATTCAAGTCTATATGGCGGTTTAAGAGAGGGCTAATGACATGATGGATTATCAATTACTAAAGGTTAAACCGCCCTTGGGAGGCAGAACCCAATCTGAAAAGTTGCTAAGTGTTGTGAAAAGAAGTTTCACAAGATGGTGATATAATTTTGGATCTACCGTTGTTCAAAAAACAAATTTTTTTGAGCCTTACAATGGTGTTAAACAGAACAGAGAAGGTTCAGATAAGGATTTATACAGGAACAATAAGATACTGTAGTACGGCAGATTAAAGCTATAGATCCAGCCGCAAGGGGAAACTATCAGGCCTTGCTAGATTCAGTACGATGCTAAAGGAAAAGCAGAGAAAGTACTGATGAACACTGACGAACACCGAAGAAACTTCGAAACCCTAATGCAGATTTAACAAGTAAAGGAAAGGAGTATTTACCAGAGACACGCAGTGGCGGAGTATCTTAAGAGATCTGGTACGAACAGGGTGATGCAGCGGCCTAGTTGGTGCAGACTGGAAGATCGACGACGGCGGCGGTGGCGATGCTTGAGGTCTTCGGGTCGCGAGGAGGAAGACAATGTGAATAGGAAAGGGGGGAAATGGAAGGCGCCCCGGTCTTATTTATAAGGGAAGTGGGATAAAATAGCAGGCGCAAAAATCGAGGAGTTGGGAGCGGCAAAAGAGGATGCAGCTGTCGCCTCGATCTTCGGGAATTAATTAAAGAGAAGGGAATCTTCATAAATCTTTTTATACAGGGATGACGTCACAATGATTTACTGCAGTGACAGAAGATGACGTCATGGCGGTTCACCAAAGTTCACAGGGAGAAGACAATATGGCAGTTTACGAGAATTGTCAGAAAATCAGGTAGTTTTTCTAAGGATTGAAGATTGACATGAATAGGTTCAAATCAATCTGGGGCCTAATGTTGAGGATATAACCACCAAGGGTAAACCGCCCAGGAGAGGCCGTGAGGGGTCCTGGATTAGGGGGTGTCCGGATAGCCGGACTATACCTTCAGCCGGACTGCCGGACTATGAAGATACAAGATTGAAGACTCCGTCCCGTGTCCGGAAGGGACTTTCCTTGGCGTGGAAGGCAAGCTTGGCGATACGTATATGAAGATCTCCTACCATTGTAACTGATTTTGTGTAACCCTAACCCTCTCCGGTGTCTATATAAACCGGAGGGTTTTAGTCCGTAGGACAACATACAAATCAACAATCATACCATAGGCTAGCTTCTAGGGTTTAGCCTCCTCGATCTCGTGGTAGATCTACTCTTGTACTACCCATATCATCAATATTAATCAAGCAGGACGTAGGGTTTTACCTCCATCGAGAGGGCCCGAACCTGGGTAAAACTTCGTGTCCCTTGTCTCCTGTTACGATCCGGCCTAGACGCACAGTTCGGGACCCCCTACCCGAGATCCGCCGGTTTTGACACCGACATTGGTGCTTTCATTGAGAGTTCCTCTGTGTCGTCGCCATCAGGAAGGATGCCTCGCCCCGTCTTTAAAGACGGCACCGTTGCTAAGGGAGCTTTGGCTGTCGGCCAAACCCTCCGGCTAGGTGGTTTCCTTATGACCGCCTGTTCGGCTTCTGCACCGACGATGAACTCTCGAGCCATCGAAAACAATCTTCATGTCAGCTCGGAACTCGCCGAGCAGTTAGATCCAATGGAGCTATCCTCCATAAATGAGCTCTTGGATCGCTTCGCCGCCCTGGGAGTCGCTACGGATTACGACCAGATTGGGCCTAAAACCGATCTGAGAGAGATTAACTCTCCCCAAGTCACCCATCACGTTGCCATGGTAGAGGGACAATGCGGCGACCCTTCATCTATCTTAAGGACTCGCTACGTCCGGATTCCCGATCCCTCCAAGCCGGATACCCGCGGAGGGGAGGATATCACTCAAGACCTGAACTTAGAGTCAGGCGACGGGCTGGATTCATTAGACAACATCCAGGAATCCAAATTTTCGAGTTTGGAAATTCCTCGGCCTCTGAGCCTTAGATGGGGTGAGGCTTCGGATTTAATTCCACCCACCCACCCCAACATAAGCGATCTATCCAAAATCAGGCAAGAACCCGATGAAACAGTACATCATTACTGGGCTAGATTCCTCCTGGTTAAGAACAGGCTAAGGGACTGCCGCGAGGAAGACGCAATCTCAATCTTCTGCAATAATTGCACGGACAGGGGAATACTCAACGCCATAAGTCGCCGTGATATTACAAGCTTCGCTGACTTGGCGTCCATTGTACGAAAGTACTGTGCGATGGAAAGCGCCTGGAAAACCGAAATAAAATTTTGGGACAATCTGGCCCTGAATACAAACCCAGTCCGAAATAAAAGGGTGCATCATCACCAGTCACCCGGATCAAGCACTAAAAAGCAAAAACCCACTACAGGGCATGGAACCGTACTGGAAGGATGGCTTAATGGACCCTGTAAAATTCACAGTACAGAGGACGCCACACAAACTCACAGTCTCAGAGCATCTTGGATACTCCGGCAGGTGGCCAAAATTGGCAAAAATCTCCTAATTCCGGAGGCCACAGAAAGCCACCCTAGAGACACCAATACGGTATTAACAGTCTTCGAGACTTTCGTATCAAATAATATGCGAAAAATGACACTCTGCAGCCTTGCCGAAGTCTACCAAGTAGCAACAATAAACCCATGGAGTGACACGGCTATTACCTTTAACGCCAGTGATGAACCTAAATTCCGAACAGCCCGAGCACCAGCCACATTGGTCCTCAGTCCAATAGTGGACGGCTTTTGTCTTACCAAGGTACTCATGGACGGTGGCAGCGGATTGAACCTCATTTATGAGGAGACCCTTCAAAAAAATGGAAATAGACTGGAACTGCATTGAGCGAAGCAGCACAACCTTTAGAGGAATAATCCCCAGTCGGGAAGCGTGCTGTACAGGAAAAATCACACTAGATGTGGTGTTCGGCACGCCGGATAATTACAGGTCCGAAGAGGTCATGTTCCAGGTGGCTCCGTTCAGCAGCGGTTATCACGCTCTACTAGGGCGGGAAGCGTTTACAATCTTCCAAGCAATACCCCATTATGGGTACATGAAGCTCAAGATGCCCGGGCCTAACAGGATCATCACTCTCGCTAGTGATCCAGACATAGCACTCCGCGCCGAAAACAAGCCAGCCGCACTGGCCCTCGAGGCACTATCCGAAGCCCTAGCGGCTGAGGAGCTGACTGCGCTGCGCTCTATGGTGAATAGGGACGATGTGGTACTCGACAAAAGATCCAAGTCCACCTCCTTTAAACCGGCGGACGAAATAGTCAAATTCCAAGTCCATCCAACGGACCCCAATAAAACAGCTTCCATTGAGGCACTGGTAAACCCTGATGTCGACGCCACATTACAAGAGTTTCTACGAGAGAACTGGGACATTTTCGCCTGGCACCCTTTAGATATGCCTGGAATCCCACGCAGGCTGGCCGAGCACAGCTTAAATATCCAAACAGGATTCAAACCTGTCAAACAGGCTCTTCGGCGTTTTTCCGAACCTAAGAGACATGCCATGGGAGAGGAGCTAGCAAAGCTATTGGAGGCCGGATTCATCAGAGATATAAAACATCCGGACTGGCTAGCAAACCTAGTGATGGTACCAAAGAAGGAC
Organism: Triticum urartu; assembly: GCF_003073215.2. Classification (NCBI taxonomy): domain Eukaryota; kingdom Viridiplantae; phylum Streptophyta; class Magnoliopsida; order Poales; family Poaceae; genus Triticum; species Triticum urartu. The sequence continues at coordinate 625,097,575 of NC_053023.1, forward strand.
AAATCCTGGCGCCTGTGTGTTGATTTTAAAGTCCTTAACAAGGCTTGCCCAAAGGATCCCTTCCCCCTCCCCCGCATCAATCAAATTATCGACGCTACCGCAGGACATGATTCGTTGTGTTTCCTCGACGCATATTCTGGCTACCATCAGATCAAGATGGCAGAACCAGACCAAGCCGCAACGGCATTTATCACACCATACGGGCCATTCTGCTTCAACACGATGCCCTTCAGGCTCAAAAACGCTGGCGCAACATATCAGCGCATGATTCAGACATGTCTGGCATGCCAGATCGGCAAAACAGTGGAGGCATACGTAGATGATGTGGTCGTCAAAACAAGACATGTTGAATCTCTAGTAGACGACTTGAGGCTCACATTTGATAACCTCCGAACATACGACATCAAGCTCAACCCGGAAAAATGCGTTTTCGGCGTTCCAGCCGGAAAGCTCTTGGGCTTCATTGTATCCGGTAGAGGAATTGAAGCAAATCCAGCCAAGATCCGAGCTCTGTCGCAACTGGATATCCCAAAGGACCTCAAACAAATACAAAAGTTAACCGGATGTGTGGCGGCTCTGAGCCGCTTTATCTCCCGCTTGGGAGAAAAGGCCCTACCCCTTTACCGCCTCCTTCGGCGCACCGAACACTTCAAATGGACGGATGCAGCCACAGCCGGACTCGACGAAATAAAAGCCATATTGGCAACAAACCCAGTCCTGGCCGCGCCAAACATTGGCGAACCAATGTTATTATACATTGCAGCAACACATTAGGTTGTAAGCGCAGTGCTCGTCATTGAACGAGAAGCGGACGGACACAAATTCCCCCTTCAAAAGCCGGTATATTATGTGTCCACCGTCCTCACTCCCTGCAAATCACGGTACCCGCATTATCAAAAAATTGCGTACGCGGTATTCATGGCATCCCGGAAGATACGACACTACTTTCAAGAGTGTTCAATAACAGTAGCCTCGGAAGTACCACTTAACGATATTATAAACAACCACGACGCAACGGGCCGGATTGCAAAATGGGCCATTGAGCTCCTCCCGTTTGACATAACTTATAAGCCACGACGAGCCATCAAGTTGCAAGTCTTGGCCGACTTCGTCGCAGAATGGACGGAGGCCAAACTCCCTAAAGAATACGGCACATATTCAAATTGGATCATGCATTTCGACGGCTCCAAGATGTTGGCCGGACTGGGGGCTGGCGTCGTTTTGATGTCCCCCATAGGAGACACAGTTCAATACGTACTACAGATTATGTACACGGACTCCAACAATGCAGCCGAATATGAGGCCCTTTTACATGGTCTCCGGATGGCAGTATCCATGGGCATCCAATGCCTAGAGGTGTGCGGGGACTCGAACCTCGCAATATCCCAAATCAATGGAGACTTGGATGCCAAGGATCCAAAAATGGCAGCTTACCGCAACGCCGTCCTAAAACTGTCAGCTCGGTTCGAGGGGCTTGAATTTCACCATATAGCACGGGAAAATAATCAGGCGGCAGATGTCCTGGCACGCATCGGCGCAAAACGCAATGTAGTCCCCCCCCCCAACATCTTCTTGGAAAGGCTGTTCAAGCCATCCATAGTATGGGAGGGGGAGCCGAACAATAACAGCCCGGACCCAACCGCACTGCCCGACACCGAACACTCTGACACAATCGAAGGCTCTGCCAATGAAATAACACCTTCAGCCCACGTAATAATGGCCGTCATCGCCCCGTGGACAGAACCATTCCTCGCCTACCTTACTAGGCAGGAACTCCCCGAGGACCAAAATGAGGCACGCTGCATAGTGCGGCGATCCAAAGCCTACAGAGTCCACGAGGGAGAGCTTTATAAGAAAAGCACTACCGGAGTCCTTCAAAGGTGCATCTCCGAAGAGGAGGGGCGAAACCTCCTGGCTGAAATTCATGCCGGACTCGGCGGTCATCACGCTGCAGCTCGGTCCCTTGTAAGCAAGGCCTTCCGTACAGGCTTTTATTGGCCGACGGCCCGGGCAGACGCTTAGGACTTAGTCCAACGATGCACCGGTTGCCAGCTCTTTGCAAACCAAAGCCATATGCCACCCACCGCCCTCCAAACTATCCCCATTACTTGGCCCTTCGCGGTCTGGGGGCTTCACATGGTTGGACCCCTTAAAGGCGGAACCCACAAGCAAAAATACTTACTGGTCATGGTGGATAAGTTCACCAAATGGATAGAAGCCAAGCCTGTTAAGACGGCCGAATCCGGACCGGTGATAGACTTTATATCCAGGGTTGTACACCGTTACAGCGTCCCCCACAGCATCATCACTGACAACGGCACGAACTTCACGGCCGACGAGGTAAAACTCTGGTGCAAAAACATGGGCATCAAGCACGAACTTCACGGCCCACAAACTAACGGCCAGGTCGAACGTGCAAATGGTCTTATCATGAGCGGCATCAAACCCGGATTAGTGCGGTCCCTCAAGGAATCTAACACGCACTGGGTAGAGGAGCTCGACTCCGTACTCTGGGGACTGCGGGCCACACCGAATCGCACCACCGGATACACATCATTCTTTATGGTGTATGGCGCAGAGGCAGTTTTGCCTTGCGATATAATTGATGACTCACCTCGAGTGCGCATGTACGAAGAAAGAGAAGTCGAGCTCGATCGGCAGGACAGCTTGGACGCATTGGAGGAGGAGCGTGACGTGGCAAAAGCCCGTTCCGCATTCTATCAACAGCAGTCTCGAAGATACCAACGCAGAGAAGTACGGGCCAAAAATTACAACGTTGGCGAATTAGTTCTACGACTACCGGACAAGAAAAAGGACAAACTCAAGCCCAAGTGGGAAGGTCCCTTCATAATTGACCAAGTCCTGACTGGTGGAGCGTACCGCCTGCGGGATGCATCGGATAACCGACTCGAACCAAACCCATGGAACGCAGCCCGTCTCTGAAGATTCTATGCCTAGCGCCAGACTCTGTGTTCGTCTCCTTCCTCTGTCCATTTTTTATATATTTTCTGTCTTACATTTCTCTTCTTATTCTCTCTCTCTCTTATAGCCTCTAAAGGCTCATAAAGTGACGCGCTATCTGCGCTCATTAAACCTGGGGGCTTCTTTAAACAGAAGCTTATTCATACGGGCTTCATGCCCAACACACGTGTCACACTTCCGCATGTACCCTTTATTCACCATTATATGCATCGATATGACTTAGTATTGGCCAAGCTGGGTTGCCTGGCTCCCGTGCTTACCCCTACGTTCCCGATTGTTCGGCTAGGTGGTAAAGGGAGCACCTCTGCGATTGTTACTGCCAGGTCAGCTGGACGTGTACTCAGACTAGGTGAAGCCGAAAGCTAGTGTTCTTAAGGGAATATTCGGTCGGTGAACTAAAGATGATCTTTTTTTATTTTTATCTATACGCCCCAGATGTTTTTCCTGCGTTTCTTTTTGCAGCATGGACATGCACCTTAGGGCATGCCTCCCGGGGAAAGGAACCCCTAACGGAACTATTCTCCCTGGAAGATGTTTCTTACTAACCATGTAATATAACATAACTAGTCGGGCACTTGTCTGTTCAATCCCTAATGACCCCTACGCCTGGTCTCCATGCATTCCCCGGTTCCTATATAACCGCATGGGAATTCAGACACGCTCCGGACCGTCAGGTCCCGAGGCTAAATCTAAAAGGTCGGCCATGACAAATGATGTACAATCCGGCTAGAAGGCATTATAAATGTCAATTAAAGTACATAGTCATTTTAACTGATTGTATTCCTCTTCAATACCATGTAATAGGCTGTCTAATTTATAGTCCTTCTGGGAATACTTTGCGGCCAACTCTACTTGGCCATATACTAAGCTTACATGGATCTCCTTCCCATCGGGCCCTACAGGACCGACCTCGGCCATGTGGTTGGGGTCAGCCTTTGCATACCGCGTCTTCACCATAGCCCAGGCCTCCCTTGCGCCTTGACGGCAGGCTGATATCTTCCACAATCGGAAGCGCCGCCGTGCTCCCTTTAGCTTCTCCGCAAGTTCTCCAAAACCTTCAGGCATGGAGGCAGATGGCCACAGGGCCTGGGCGACGCCTTGCATCGCCTGCCGAACTCGATCGAGAAGTTGTGAGAGCTCGGGAAGAAGGTCACCCGTAGAACCGGGCATCTCCTCTGCAGGACGACCTGTTAGCACACCTACAGACATTGCTCTGTTAGTGGACTTCCCCGCTGAACTTTCTTTCAAAGGTTCGTTCAAGCACTTACTAAATATGCCGCGCCGAAGCCGCTGATTCTCCTTCAAGGAGTCTGACAGCTGAGCACGAACATCTTTCAGCTCGACGCCCAGCTTGGTGTTGGCATCTTGGAGATCGTTCTTCTCCCGCCTCACCTTTGTCAGCACCTTCTCACCAGCCTTTAGCTGGTGTAGGAGGTGTTGCCTTTTCGGATTCAATCTGGCGCCATCTGCAATTTCATTTGTCAAATTCGCACCAATGTCGTGCTTCGCAAAATACTTATCTTTCGAAGTGTATATTACCAGAGGGGGTCTCCTTGGGCTCCCCTGCCGCGGCTAGTGCGGCCTCAAGTTGGGCTTTGCACTCTGCCAGTTCCTTGGACAGTAAGGAATTCTTTTCTGTAAGAACCTGCATAACAAATGATCCTTAAAACAGTTATTCTAACTGTTCCAAGTCTCGGGGGCTACTGCTATATACATATAATCACCAGAATTTTCTTACCCGTATGTCTTTTACATACTGCTCCGTGGCTCTGGATAGACCATTTTGAGCGGCACGGAGGTACGCATCTCCCGAGTTGAAGGCATCTAACGCCCCTTGGGAGAAACAAGCATCGCGAAGAATTGTCCGGCGAAGCCTGTGGTTCATGGCACTCTCCACCTCAGAGTTGGTGGTAGACAACCCGTCCACATCCTCCGTCGAAGGAGCGTCTGGCGCGCGCCTTGCGTTCGCCTCCGCCTCCGAACCAGGCTTTGGAGCCTGGCTGGTGGAGGCGTGATTGGAAGCCTCTCCGGATATAGTCCGGCGAGGTCTCTTCGTCCTAAAAAGAGCGCAAGTGTCAATATACCTCTAAGGTATAACACCTGGGATAAGGGGGCACACCATACCTTTGCGCTGACGCCTCGGTCCGGACTGCACTTCTTTTCTGCCCGCGGGGCCCTACAGACCCTCGTTGGCTTGTCGCCGCAGGTTCGGCCTTCCGCCTTAAAAACCTCCCCTGCAAAGTTCGCTTGCAATCAGGAAACTGAACACGAGTGGGAAGACACCTATTCGGGGTACTAGGACTTCGATCTCAGGTACCTGGGGCGTCAGGATTAGCCCTGGGTAATTGGCCGTAATGGCCACCAAGGCGTTTTCCTTGCTCAATTGATGGAACACTCCATCAATCAGCTCCATAGATATGTCCAGATCCTCTTGAGAGGCTGGGTCGAGGGACCTTCATGGGTCCTCGGGTTGTGGAGGAGGGCTTCTTATTTCCTTAACAGCCCGGCGCAGTTCCTGCGTTGAAGTCGTCAGACCAAATATTTAACAATGGGAATACAAAACGGATGGACAAGTAAATACGGCCACTTACCCAGCTTGGGGGGTTGTGCATGGAGAATCCACCCTAAGGGTTGACGCGGAGAAATTCCTCCTCTTCTCCCTTATACAAAGTGGACAAGATCTTTAGTAGAGAGGCAGTTGAATCCGGCCCCTTACGGCCATAGCGGGTGGCGTCGTCCTCCCCGTTGAATTCCCACATGGGGTGGCTTCTATACTGAAGCGGCTGCACCCCCCACATAATGCATTCGGCCATAACCCCGATCAGGGTTAGTCCGGAATGGGCTAACAATCTTATTCGGCCCATCGGGTAAAGAATGTCCCTGTCACCTCCCCTCTGAGGGCTCCGTGGGCGCCAGCTAAGGCGCTTCTTTAAGGGAGCACTGTTGAATTCAGGGATGCTGATCCGGACAGGATCTGGCAGCGGGACGTCTTCTATATAAAACCATTCCGAGGGCCAGTCTTCGGACGCCTTCTTTGGGGTTCCGGATAGATATCCGGCCTCGGCGATGCGCCACACTTCGGCTCCACCCACTTGATACATTGATCCCTTCTTGGAACGGGGCACGAGGCAAAATAGCTCCTTCCACAGTCCGAAATGAGCTTCAACACCCAAGAACAGCTCACAGAGGGCTACAAAGCCCGCGATATGCAATACTGAAGCAGGCATGAGATGATGTAGCTGGAGGCCGTAGAACTCCAGCATCCCCCGGAGAAATGGATGGATTGGAAATCCGAGCCCCCTTATTAAGTAAGGGACGAGGCACACCCGCTCTCCTTTGGAGGGATTAGGGGCATTCTCTGCTTGCTCTCTGCCGTTGTAGACAGCAAGACCGGCTCGAACCGGGACCATATAGGCCGGGGGGAGAAATCCCTTGGTCTGGAGCGTCACTAGCTCGCTATGCAGGATGGAACATCTCTCCCAATATCCAGGCTTAGGGCTAGAAGGGCGAGGGGAGGAGTTGCGACGGCTGGCCATGGTGGAATGGACCTTTGTCGGATGCGCTCTGATGAACACTCACGGAGGGGAGAAGGTGTGGATTGGATCTAAATCCTCGTCCCCTTAAATAGGGCAGCTCATTTACGCAGCTAGGGGTGTGAATGTAAAAACACTCAGACTTTTCATATTCGTTTGACACGTGGGAAGCGGCTATTATTGGGCGTAGAAGCCAAGGAGCGCAAACATCTACAAGAAACCGGACTTTATTCAACAGGAACACGGAATTTGGAGGAGAACCCGCCTTGCAATGCCGAAGACGATCTGCGCGCCGGACTCATCGTCATTTAAGCCTGGTTCGGGGGCTACTGAGGGAGTCCTGGATTAGGGGGTGTCCGGACAGCCGGACTATACCTTCAGCCGGACTCCTGGACTATGAAGATACAAGATTGAAGACTCCGTCCCGTGTCCGGAAGGGACTTTCCTTTGCTTCGAAGGCAAGCTTCGCGATACGGATATGAAGATCTCCTACCATTGTAACCGACTTTGTGTAACCCTAACCCTCTCCGGTGTCTATATAAACCAGAGGGTTTTAGTCCGTAGGACAACATACACATCAACAATCATACCATAGGCTAGCTTCTAGGGTTTAGCCTCCTCGATATCGTGGAAGATCTACTCTTGTACTACCCATATCATCAATATTAATCAAGTAGGACGTAGGATTTTACCTCCATCGAGAGGGCCCGAACCTGGGTAAAACTTTGTGTCCCTTGTCTCCTGTTACCATCCAGCCTAGACGCACAGTTCGGGACCCCCTACCCGAGATCCGCCGGTTTTGACACCGACAGGCCGGTTCACCTTCACCTATACTGAAGCCCAAGGAAACCTAGAAAATGGCGCTTTATGGATAAGGCTTAGAGGCCCAGAGCCCGCAGGCGATTTAGGGCCCATGATAGTAAATCGCCATGATTGTATAAACTTGTATTATAAGATAGGAAAGAGGAGACCGAGGCGGACACTTGTATGAGCCAGCCTCGGGACTCTGTAGAACGGCCGGAGTCCTCCTGAGTATATAAAGGGGTGACCCGACGGCGGTTCAAGGAGAGAGAACAACAACTCAAGAGCCAGACAAAGCGGATTCGCTCCCTGGCCTTCGAACCCATAGCAATACCAATCACAACTAGACGTAGGCTTTTACCTTCATCGAAGGGGCCGAACTAGTATAAACTCCCGTGTCCCTTTGTCCGGTTTAACCCCTTTAAGCTAACCCGTAGCGATGGCTCCACGACTAAGTCCTTTAACGAGGACATCTGCCATGACAAACCCACGAAAATATCAATCTTGGAACCACTTCCAACACACATCGTCACTTCACCCTTAACTAGTCTCTGTTCATTCTGCAACTCCCGTTTTGAGTTACTACTCTTAGCAACTGAACCAGTATGAAATACCGAGGGGTTGCTATGAACACTAGTAAAATACACATCAATAATATGTATATCAAATATACCTTTGTTCACTTTGCCATCCTTCTTATCCGCCGAATACTTGGGGCAGTTCCGCTTCCAGTGACCAGTCCCTTTGCAGTAGAAGCACTTAGTCTCAGGCTTAGATATAGACTTGGGCTTCTTCACTTGAGTAGAAACTTGCTTTCCGTTCTTCTTGAAGTTCCCCTTCTTCCCTTTGCCCTTTCTTTTGAAACTAGTGGTCTTGTCAACCATCAACACTTGATGTTTTTCTTGATTTCTACCTTCGTTGATTTAAGCATCACGAAGAGCTTGGGAATTTCTTTCGTCATCCCTTGCATATTATAGTTCATCACGAAGTTCTACTAACTTGGTGATGGTGACTAGAGAATTCTGTCAATCACTATTTTATCTGGAAGATTAACTCCCACTTGATTCAAGCGATTGTAGTACCCAGACAATCTGAGCAAATGCTCACTGCTTGAGCTATTCTCCTCCATTTTTTAGCTGTAGAACTTGTTGGAGACTTCATATCTCTCAACTCGGGTATTTTCTTGAAATATTAACTTCAAATCCTGGAACATCTCATATGGTCCATGACGTTCAAAACGTCTTTGAAGTCCTGATTCTAAGTCGTTAAGAATGGTGCACTAAACTATCAAGTAGTCATCATATTGAGCTAGCCAAACGTTCATAACGTCTGCATCTACTCCTGCAATAGGTCTGTCACCTAGCGGTGCATCAAAGACATAATTATTCTGTGTAGCAATGAGGATAATCCTCAGATCATGGATCCAATCCGCATCATTGCTACTAACATTTTTCAACATAATTTTTCTCTAGGAATACAATAAACTGGGAGCAACATCGCGAGCTATTGATCTACAACATAGATATGCTAATACTACCATGACTAAGTTCATGATAAATTAAAGTTCAATTAATCATATTACTTAAGAACTCCCACTTAGACAGACATCCCTCTAATCTTCTAAGTGATCACGTGATCCATATCAACTAAACCATAACCGATCATCACGTGAAATGGAGTAGTTTTCAATGGTGAACATCATTATGTTGATCATATCTACTATATGATTCATGCTTGACCTTTCGGTCTCAAGTGTTCCGAGGCCATATTTGCATATGCTAGGCTCGTCAAGTTTAACCCGAGTATTTCTGCGTGTGCAAAACTAGCTTGCACCCGTTGTAGATGGACGTAGAGCTTATCACACCCGATCATCACGTGGTGTCTGGGCATGACGAACTTTGGCAACGGTGCATACTCAGGGAGAACACTTTTATCTTGAAATTTAGTGAGAGATCATCTTATAATTCTACTGTCATAACTAAGCAAAGTAAGATGTATAAAAGATAAACATCACATGCAATCAAAATATGTGACATGATATGGCCATCATCATCTTGTGCCTTTGATCTCCATGTCCAAAGCATCGTCATGATTTCCATCGTCACCGGCATGACACCATGATCTCCATCATCCTGATCTATATCAATGTGTCGTCACATGGACGTCTCGCCAACTATTGCTCTTGCAACTATTTCTATCGCATAGCGATAAAGTAAAGCAATTATTTGGCTCTTGCATCTTATGCAATAAAGAGACAACCATAAGGCTTCTGCCATTTGCCGATAACTTCAACAAAACATGATCATCTTATACAATAACTTATATCTCATCACGTCTTGACCATATCACATCACAACATGCCCTGCAAAAACAAGTTAGACGTCCTCTACTTTGTTGTTGCAAGTTTTTACGTGGCTGCTATGGGCTGAGCAAGAACCGTTCTTACCTACGCATTAAAACCACAATGATAGTTTGTCAAGTTAGTGTTGTTTTAACCTTCTCAAGGATCGGGCGTAGCCGCACTCGATTCAACTAAAGTTGGAGAAACTGACACTCGCTAGTCACCTGTGTGCATAGCACGGCGGTAAAACCAGTCTTGCGTAAGCATACGCGTAATGTCGGTCCGGGCCGCTTCATCCAACAATACCGCCGAACCAAAGTATGACATGCTGGTAAGCAGTATGACTTATATCGCCCACAACTCACTTATGTTCTACTCGTGCACAACATCAACGCATAAAAACCTAGGCTCGAATGCCACTGTTGGGGAACGTAGTAAATTCAAAAATTTCCTACGCACATGCAAGATCATGGTGATGCATAGCAACGAGAGGGGAGAGTGTTGTCTACGTACCCTCGTAGACCGTTCGCGAAAGCGTTATATCAACGCGGTTGATGTAGTCATACGTCTTCACGTCCGACCAATCCAAGTACCGAAAGCACGACACCTCCGAGTTCTGCACACATTCGGCTCGGTGACATCCTTGCCTTCTCGATCCAACAAGAGGGGCGAAGTAGTAGATGAGTTTTGGCAGCACGACGGCGTGGTGACGGTTTTGGTGAAGAACAATCTCCGCAGGGCTTCGCCTAAGCACTACAAAAACTATGACGGAGGATAAACTAGAGGGGATGGGGTTGTCGGCACACGGCTTGGTGTTTCTTGATATGTCCTTGGTACTAGCCCTACCCCTCTATTTATATGTTGAGCCCTGGGGTCAAAACTTGGAGTAAAAGCCTCCTCAAAGTTGGTTTCACCCGAGAGGCAAGAGTCCTTATCGGACTCCAGGGCTAGATGCCAGGGTTCCAGGCGTCTACCCCCTAGACGCCAGGGTTCCTGGCGTCTAGCCTCTGGTCTCCGCAAAACTTCCTTTTGCACTTTCCAAAAGCCTCGTGGGCTTTCCCCTTTGGCCCAGATAAAGTGTTCTCGTGCCCAAACATTTCGGGAAACATCCGGAACCCCTTCCGGTGAATTTCGAAACCCTTTCGGAGATCAAACACTACTATCCCATATATCAAACTTTATCTCCGGACCATTCCGAAGTTCCTCGTCATGTCCGTGATCTCATCTCGGACTCCGAGCAACATTCGGTCATCAACATACATAACTCATATAGTACTATATCGTCAGTGAACGTTAAGCGTGCAGACCCTACGGGTTCGAGAACTATGTAGACATGTCCGAGAGACCTCTCTGGTCAATAACCAATAGCGGGACCTGGATGCCCATATTGGCTCCTACATATTCTACGAAGATCTTTATCGGTCGGACCGCATAACAACATACGTTGTTCCCTTTTTCATCGGTATGTTACTTGTCCGAGATTCGATCGTCGGTATCTCAATACCTAGTTCAATCTCGTTACCGGCAAGTTTCTTTACTCATTCCGTAATACATCATCCCGCAACTAACTCATTAGTTGCAATGCTTGCAAGGCTTATAGTGATGTGCATTACCGAGTGGGCCCAGAGATACCTCTCCGACAATCGGAGTGACAAATCCTAATCTCGAAATATGCCAACCCAATAAGTACCTTTGGAGACACCTGTAGAGCACCTTTATAATCACCCAGTTACGTTGTGACGTTTGGTGGCACACAAAGTGTTCCTCCGGTAAACGGGAGTTGCATAATCTCATAGTCATAGGAACTTGTATAAATCATGAAGAAAGCAATAGCAACAAACTAAACAATCAAGTGCTAAGCTAACGGAATGGGTCAAGTCAATCACATCATTCTCCTAATGATGTGATCTAATTAATCAAATGACAACTCATGTCTATGGTTAGGAAACATAACCATCTTTGATCAACGAGGTAGTCAAGTAGAGGCATACTAGTGACACTCCGTTTGTCTATGTATTCACACATGTATTATGTTTCCGGTTAATACAATTCTAGCATGAATAATAAACATTTATCATGATATAAGGAAATAAATAATAACTTTATTATTTCCTCTAGGGCATATTTCCTTCAACCAGTGCCTTGTTGAAGAGGACCGACGTCATCGTCAAGAAACTTATGGACGAGAATGACATGCTCCGCAACGAGCGCCAAAGACTGGTGGAGGAATCCGTTGATGTTCTCAAGCAGTGTCTTGAGGACACGAAAGAGCTCATCGCCGCTCGCCGTGGAGACTAGTTTCCTGGTTTCTTTTGATGTAATAATCAGTTTAGGATGTGGATTGTTTCGTCGTTTGTGAAATGTTGGGTTCTAGCACGGATGTTTGGCCTTTGTTGGCCTCTTGGGATGTTGCGATTTCAATCTGGTAGCTTTTAGTCCTTCGTGTTAGGCTGGAGTTGTGCTGAACTTCTTGTGAATTGTGGTGGTTTTCAGTAATGAAAATTGGAAGGGGCAAGCCCTTCTTTGATCAAAAAAATTAATTGTCCTTATATATTCATCAGTCTTGCTATAAGTTGCAGTACATGCTATATAGGTCCGTCGGATCTTACATCAAGATCCGTGCTTTCAAATTTTCTTTTTTCTCTCTTAAATCTCAGTCAAGTGAGACATAGCCACGCCATTAAACAGAGGCTCGGGCGCCATTAATGGAGACCTTGGGAGAGAGGTGGACGGCAGATGGAGGTCAAAGGGCTCTCCTCCCGATAAGCACGCGCAGGGGTCTGATCACACGCCTCTCATACTCAAATAGCTACCCTGCACGATGCCTCCTAGCTAATAAAAATGGGGACGCGTGGCGGCACGTAAATGGTACTAGTAAGTAGAACGCCCACGGTTTCAATAATACTTGTGTTTCCGATTGTAACGTGACAACACTTGTTCCAAAATGACTTTGTTGATTATTAATGTGTGCGCCTTCGCAAATCGGACTGCAAATTTACCACAGCATGTTGGTGCCATGTCATGGCACCAAGCCAAGTTTCATTATTTTCATGCGTGTTTTGGATTTAAAAGAATTAGAAAACTAAGTTTCTCAATGTTTCCAACCCAGCCACGATGTCCAGAATTTTGAATTTCATTCCCATTCCTTGCATGGAACCTAGAAATTTACCCGAGGACACACATGTGATTTTTCAACCAACTTTGGTGCACTGGAACATGTGCTTGTATTTCAAATTTGAATTATGCACACAAAGGTGACACGTTCCCTTCCAGAACCACGACCCTTCTTGAGAGAAGCTCCGATTTGCAAGGAGCTTATACCAAAATTTGTTCCTATTCGGCCAATTTTTTTATCACGGCATGGTACTACCATGACATGACACCATGCAAAGTTTCATGATTTTAAAACCAAGTTTCTCAATGTTCTCAACCAAGCCACGATGCCCAGATGTTTGAATTTTATTCTCATTTTTTGCATGGGACCTACTCCCTCCTTCCATCTATATAGGGCCTAATGTGTTTTTCAAGACAGCCTTTGACTATTGACAAGATTAATAGCACATGAGATGTATACTATGAAAATTATATTATTGGAAGCTCCTTTGACATACAAAATTGAAGGTATGCTTTGTGTAAGTTGCATGTCATATATTATTGCTCTAACGTTTGGTCAAAGTTAGCCTCGAAATACGCATTAGGACCTATATAGATGGAAGGAGGGAGTAGAAATTCACCCGAGGACACAAATGTGATTTTTCAACCAACTTTGGTGCAAGGGAGCATGTTCTTGTAGTTCAAATTTGAATTATGCACATTAAATGACCAAACACATAATTAATGTGTAAATAAGGCCAAACGAAGCCGGAATAATTCCAAAATTTAACAGGGCACTCATGTAGTTCTATATTGCCTTTGTAAATAAACTCAAGGGGGACAACGTATATCGTTTCGCACTCAAAGGTGGCATGTTCCCTCTTAGAACCATGAGCCTTCTTGATAGAAGCTTCGGTTTGCAAAAGCTTAAACCAAAATCTGTTCCTATTCGGCCAATTTTTTTACCACAACATGGTAGTACCATGACATGACATCCATGCCAAGTTTCATGATTTTCAGACGTGTTTTGGATTTACAAGCATTTTAAAACCAAGTTTCTCAATGTTCTCGGCCGAGCCACGATGCCCAGATGTTTTAATTTTATTCTCATTTCTTGCATGGGACCTAGAAATTCACCCGAGGACATAAATGTTATTTTTCAACCAACTTTGGTGCACGAGAGCATGTGCTTGTAGTTCAAATTTCACTTATGCACATTAAATGACCAGAAACTCAATTAATGTATAAAAACGACAAACGAACCCGGAATAATTCCAAAATTTAATAGGGCACTAATGTAGTTCTATGTTGCCTTTGTTAAGAAACTCAAGGGGGGCAGCGATTATCATTTCACACTCAAAGGTGGCATGTTCCCTCTTAGAACCACGAGCTTCCAAATCGGCCCAATTTTTTACCAAAACATGTTAGTGCCATGACATGACACCATGCCAAGTTTCATGATTTCCAGGCGAGTTCTGGATTTGCATGAATTTAAAATCAAAGTTTCTCGATGTTCTCAGCCGAGTCATGACGCCCAGATGTTTGAATTTCATTCTCAGTTCTTCCATGAGACCTAGAAATTCAACCATGGACACACATGTGATTTTTCAACCCACTTTGGTGCACCGGAGCATGTGCATGCAATTCATATTTAGATTATGCACATTAAAAGTCCAGAAACTCAATTAATGTATAAAAAGGCCAAATGAACCCTTAATAATTCCAAAATTTAACAGGGCACTCGTATAGTTCTATGTTGCCTCTCTAAATAAAATCAGGGGGGAGGCAGCGTATATCGTTTCGCACACAAAGGTGACACGTTCCCTCTCGGAACCACGAGGCTTGTTGAGAGAAACTCCGGTTTTGCAAGAGGCTTATACCAAAACTTGTCCCAATTCAGCCAAAAATTATGCATATGAAAATAGGGTTTAGATTATCCCAAACATCTCGCTACCGAGAACAATAATGTACTATGATTTTAATTCAACATAAAATGGATACAAATATTTGAATTGGAGAGCGTATGGTACATGTAGTTCATAGTGAAATATGATTACTGCTATATGTATGTTTTTTGTTATCAAGATAATATTTAAATTATTGTATAACTTGACAACAATCGTATTCAAATAAGGAAAATTGATTCAAATTTAGTCTATATGGTAGACGACAATATATATGTTCACATGGTGGAGTAAAATGTTCATATATGATGGAAGATCAAAATGTACGACTACATCAATTATAAACCGCAAGGTCACCTAACGATATATTTGAATTCAACATAACGTGGATTCAAAAATTGAAATTCAAGATCATGGCATCTGTAATCATATAAAAAGGGACATTACTCTTTCTTTGGTGGGAATTGATTTGTTTTTTGTTGTTGTTGAGGGAAGTGTGAATCGATTTGGTACTATGCAGGGTAATCTTGTTCTCCCGATTTTTTTACATTTTTCTTGTAGTTTTTTCAATGGCATCTATAGCAATGTAGTAAAAGGGGACATGACTCTCTAGTGTCTTGTATAAATTGTTTTTTTACATGCTAAGTTTGTTCTGCCGAACAAGGAATCCGCACCTTGTTATCCCGAAATTTTCAAGCTCGAGTATATTTTGTCTCACCTGCTTTGAAACTCCCGCTTCTTCAACCCGCGACGCACCTTGTTATCCTGAAATTTGGACGCGCGCGAGAAATCCCTCCTCATCCAAAATCGCTCCCGCAGCCCAGACACGCGAAATCCCCCTTCTACCCCTCAGCCGGAAATGATGCTCCACGTCGCGGTGTCAAAACCGGTGGGGGTACGCTGGTAACTTACCCTACATTTCGGACAAGCGCGTCCCTAAGCTTGGCTCCCCCCTCCCCCTTCACCCCCCCATTCATACACCGAGGCCGCAAAAACCCGCGGAACCCCACGCTCCTCCTTGGCCTCCCAACCGCCGCCCAGATGGAGACTATTCCCCAACTACGTCGTCCACCGCAACAGCTCGTCGTCCCTCATCCACCGCACCAAATGAGGATCCGTTGTCGATCTCGTCGTCCCGCCGGATCAGCCGCCCCATCCTCCACCTCCAAGGAGCTGCCCCGATGTTTGCCTCGTCTATCGCGCCACCTCAATCCCCACAGCGCCATCTTGACCTGCCACACCGGAACCGCAGCACCCTCACCAATTCCTCCGATAAAGCCGAGGCCAATTCGGCGCCACCAAGGAGGTTCTGCACTCACCTCTGCATTTTATCTTTTATTCAATCTCACGGGGCTGCCGGTGCTCGATACCAAGCACACATGGCGTGTCTCCATCGACAGCACCGTCGCCGGCCACATCATCCACGGCGTCTCTCCCCCATGTCGTTGCTTCCTTGGCGGCGACTTCCACAATGGCACTAGCTGCAGCTGCTCCGGCTCCCGCTCGCGCTGCGGCTCTGTTCTTGCTGTCGGTCGCGCTAGTGCACTGCTCCTGCTCTCGTTTGTGCTGCTGCTCTGCTCTTGCTCTCGCTTGCGCTGCTGCTGCTGCACGACCTCCGGCAGCTATAGGAGTTGCTGCTTTAGCACTCGCTCGCGGTGCTACTGCACGACTTGCTCTCTGCTAGTGTGTTCCCTGCTCGAGCGTCTACTGATTTAGATCACTGCTTCTCTGCTACTAGTGCTCGAACGTCCTAAACATCTATTGCAATGCTCTGTTACTAGTTCAATCAGCTTCGATAGTAAAATTCAGTTTCGACTGTGTAGTTCATTTTCTTTAGTGAAGTTCAGAGTGAACAGTACTTACAGCATCTGTCGGAGCGGCCGTGGCACGGCTGATGCATTTTACATCTAGCACTTTTTGGTGATGTATTTTACATCATCTATTGCAGATGATATTATGGTCCCATTTCAGATTAACGTTGTCTGTCTTGTCATGCTTCAGCCTCATCGCCGTACACCTTAGCGGAGCTGCTCCAACGACGGAACCGTCCATCACAGCGGAGCAGTACCCTCAGCGCTGTTTCCAGAGGCCTCGGATCTTCTTCCCTGCCTCCGACAGTCACACCAGCATCATCACCATCCTCCACGTCCAAACCAATGATGCTGAGGTCCACAAGGCTATGCCAAAGAGGTTGTATACTCATCGCATCACTTTGTTTCTCCATTCCTCTGTTCTTCCAATTCATGTGAGCCAAACACCCAGGTTGACTGGAATCCTATGTTTCCAAATGCTCTGTTTTGCACGTGCATTCCTATTCTATTCCTTTGTTTTTTCCTGTCCCTGCGTTTATAGAATCCTCCAATTGTAAGGAGCCCCTACAGATTTACTTCATTTTAAGATAGGCGTTAAAGAAAACTTTGTGTGTTATGTCCTGCTCCTGCAGTGTCGTCATCCACCCCACCTGAGGTGCACCATCGACAGAAGCGTTCACTGCAGCAGAGACCCCCCCCCTACAGACTTCCTTTCGCCGCCTCAGATCATCTTCCCTGTTGCCGGCAGCCACGCCAACTACATTACCATCATCGACTGAGCAGATGAACCTGAGGACTACACAGTTCCGGAAGAGAGGTTGCAGTCTTTCGTGTTTGCTTATGTTATACATCGGTTATTATTACCTGCTACTTTATCGTTCAATCTTGAGTTTTGAATTGCCCATGGGTCTCATATCGAGCCAGCAACGAATAGTATCTGTCTACTATCTGGTTCATCTGGGGTCTTCTATGTCGTTCATGTTGGGTGGGCAACAAACAATAGATGATCCATTGTCTATCTTTTTAAACTGAAGCTATAATCTACCTGCTATCATTAGTTTTGGATCCATCCACTCATTTGCTACCATCAGTCTTGATTTTTGCATGCACCCCTTAGGCCTTACAAAATCTAACTATTTTTTTATTATGCATGTTAGATATTGTACACAATCGTACTGAACATGTAGAGAAAAAGAGAAGACCGTTGCGTGCGAATATAATGTCATGCCGACGCCGCTCCATGGTGGGCGAAGTGCCCCCCCTCCTGAATTTCTAGATTGTATTCCAGAGGAAAATAACTGTCAGATGGAGATTCAGAAGGAGCTGACCACGTCTGTTTACCACCTGAGGTGTTTGCTCTAACCTGGCATGCTGATGTTGGTCATATCATGCATATGGCGCCTTGCATTGCTTACATTATACATCTTATATGTCATCAGCTTAGTTTAGATTTGCTTTGTGTGAATGCCACCTGTTTGGTTTCTATATCATACTCCCACCATTTCTAAATATTTGTCTTTTTAGAGATTTCAACAAGTGACTACATACGGAACAAAATGAGTGAATCTACACTCTAAAATATGTCTATATACATCCGTATGTGGTAGCCCATTTGAAATATCTAAAAAGACAAATATTTAGGAACGGGGAGAGTATATGAGAATTATGCAATGCCATCTTCTTTAGCCAGGCATCATATACGTGAATCATGCAATGCCATCCTGTTTAGCCAGTCATCGTATATGTGAATTGTATCATGCCATATTTTTTTCCATAATGTATTCCATTTTTCAACAATGTTTATACATTCATCTACTCTTCCCGTGCATCAGCCATTTGAGTCGGTCATGGGAAAATCTGGATTGAAAACAAGGTCTTTTGAGTAGTCAGTGCTACCTGTTGATGCAGATTTCTTGCTGGTTACAGATAGCTCCTCAGAGGAGGATTCAGAGAGAGATGACCAGTCGTATCCCCCCCCCCGAGGTGCTTGCGATAACTTGGCTGGGTTATATTGCTCATATCATGCATATGGTGTCTTGCATTGCCATACCATCTGCTTAGATTAGACATGCTTTGTGTGAATGCCTCCTGTTTGCTTTCTATATTAGATATGTGAATTATGCAATGCCATGTTTTTCAGCCAGTTATCATATATGTGAATTATGCACCGCCATGGAGCCAGGCATCATATATGTGAATTATCTCATGCCATCTTTTTTTTCATTACGTATTCCATTTGTCGACAATCTATGTATATTGAACTACTCTTCATGTGTATCAGCCATTTGAGCCGGTTATGGAAAAACCTAGAGTGAAAACAAGGTCTTCAGAGCAGGCAATGGTACCTGTTGAAGCATATATCTCGATGGTTACAGGGAGCTCCTCAGAGGAGGATTCAGAGATAGATGACCAGTCCTATATCCCACCAGAGGTGTATGCTCTAAGTTGCAATGTTTATATTTCTCATATGATGCATATGGTGTCTTGCATTGCTTAGTTTAGACATCATATGCACGATATTGAATTCTATCTGCGTAGTTTAGAGATCATACATGCGAGTGCCAGCTGCTTAGTATATGAATCAATTATGTCAATTATATCATGCCATCCTATATGCTTAGACAACATGTATGTGAATTATTTCATCCCAACCTATTTTAGAAAGACATCATATAGTTTTGTCATGTCATCCTGTTTAGGTACTCATCATATGTTGAATTATGCCATTATATCCTGTTAAGTTATCCATCATATATCTGAAACTGTGTCATGCTATCCTGTTTAGTTAGGCATCATATATGTGAAATTGTGTCATGCTGTCCTGTTTGGTTAGACAACATATATGTGAATTACCACATCTGTCTATCATACAATGTCTGTACGTTAAATTTATTTTCTTGTTTATCAGCCATTTGAATTGGAGGGGGTGATGGCAGTGTCTAAGGGAGCAAAAACCCGTTCTTCACAAAAGACAGTGCTACCCGTCGATGCAGATAGAACCATGGTTGTACAGGCCCACAAACTAGCCCCACCACACATAATCAAGACTCTTCTAGATTGCACACTTACACCGTTGGGTAGAGAACCAGCTACAAACCATCTAACCGCAACCCCAGCGGATAGTAACCCACTTATAGTTGACAAAGCACCATGTCCACCATAGAGTACCCCCAAACGAGCAGTTTGTAAAGCTACTGCGGTGCCCAAAGCATGAAGACCACCACAGCTAACCCAAACTCCATGTTTAAAGCAGAAGAGCAACTGTTCTCAGGTCAGATTCCGTAGCTATGGTCAATACCCCTTTGCTGTTGCATCACTGTATTTACTCATACCAACTACTTTCAAATTTGAAGGATCCAATTGAAACTCCAATGGCGCAACAGGTTTGTTTTAAACCTATTTCTTTAACTGGATTGCTGTTCTAACTTCTTGCACTATGTTGATTTCAGTTTAAGTGGTATAAATAGTTATGTTCTCATGTGATGCACATTACAAGTGCTGCCAATGCTGTGTAGTTTCTCACACTTATATTCTGTCTATGCTGCTGTGTCTAAAAAATATAGGAGTTGAACTGTGTCTCTATCTTCATTAGGGAACATAAACTAGAATGATATGGACAATAGAGTGACCATAGTACATAGATATATGTTTGTTTCATGCTGTTATCCTGTCCACCTTACTACTGAACCGGTTTACCAAAATGAGTTCCGTATACTACAAGCTAAACATGTGATGTGTCTGCTTGTTTCTCTTGTAGTATGCAAACAGAATATTGGAGAAGAGCACCCCACTATGCAATGGTAGAGAAAGTAATGCAGATAAGGTTCAAGATAGTGATACAACCCTGTTGGTCTCCAAGAAAGGTGATAAAAACGATCTTATAGACAGTGAGAAAACCCCATGGTCCTGCGTTGACGTAGTGTTCGAGTTACTGGCCAGTACCGCTGGCACAAGCTCTTCGAACTCGCTGCCTGAATCACTTCGGCTTCTTCAGTCTCAACTACAAGCTGAAAGGCATTAGTCAGCTGTGATGCGGCAAGAAGCCGAAGGACTGAGGAAGTCCCTGCAGAATTCAGATGCGTACTTTCTTGTGCAACAACAAGCGCTAGAGGATTTAAGCGCCAAACAAGAGAAAGTTAATAAGCTTGCTAAGCATCTTGCCAGCATTATGGGTACCCAGGATATTGTTTCTTGAACTCTTCTGAAGTGGTTTCAATTCTGGACTTGTTTTGCTGCGGCGTTTATATGCTGCTTTATTCCCTATATTTGCACTGGTGGCGAACTTTGATGCCCAATGGATGTAATATGTGTAATAGCCGTGATAGCCTAGCATAAGTTGCTTGCTTATTTATTTCCTTGTTGTCTTGTTTATTTGTTTGCTTGTAGTCAGTGCGGTTCTTTTTCCGCGGTTTGCTAGTGGCTGCAATAACCTATTTTTTAAAACTAGGCCACAATAACCATGGGCTAATATTTACGGTAGTGAGACTGGGCCTCCTAAGGGCTATAGAAACAGTGGGCCTTCTACGGGCCGTAGAAACAGTAGGCCTTCTATGGGTCGTAGAAACAATGGGCCTTCTACGGGCCGTAGAAACAATGGGCCTTCTATGGGTCGTATCATCAATGGGCCTTATACGGGTCGTATGATCGATTGGCCAAACATGGGCCAATAACAGGCCGCATTATGGCCGTAAACGGGCTAGAGTTGGAATCGTCCGTTCATGGGCCGACCATAATGGGCCATCGTTAATAGGCCATATTTGATGACGCTATGAAAATAGCCCAACGTATTAACGGACCACAAACGGGCCGACTGTAACCACGGGCTGAATTTGGCCCACAAGCAGAAAATGACAGTAACGGGTTGTAAGTAAACGAATGCTGGAAATGAGCCCAAGAATAAATGGGCTCTGAGAAGCCCGAAAGATAACATGGGCTGGAAACGGCCCAACGGAATAACGGGTCGTTAATGGGTATAAAGTGATACACTGTTCATTACGGGCCAGTTTCACCACGGGTCGTTAATGGGTGTAAAGTGATACACTGTTCATTATGGGCCAGTTTGACCACGGGTCGTTAATACGCCAAGAGTTACATAGGGCCTCATATGGGTCGAAAGACGTCATGGTCCATACATGGGCCAGAAGTGAAAACGGGCTGGAATCATATTGGATGGCCCAGATGACGCTACTGGGCCTAATTCGGATAGCTAGTGTGTAATGGGCCTTGGGTTAGCGGGCTGTAAATGGGCTATATGCGAACAGGCCGTTAATAGGCTTTCCATGGGCCGGCCCGCCACCTTTTGACCAAGTCAAACGGGCCGGCCTTTTCAGAGGAATGGGCCTCTGTTGGGCTGTGCCACGTGTCGATGTATCATAGGCGCCTTCTGTCCAATGAGTGGATGACATCTGTTCCAGCGATGAGCCGACACGTGTTTCCTCCAGCCAATGATGATTTTACACGTGGAAAATCCCCATTGGTCGGGGCTGTTAACAGGTTATCGGATCCAAAACCCGACCCGATAACTTAACGGTGTTCCGTTACGGTGGATGCCACGTGTCGGTCACCCTTGACGAAAGCACTTCTGTGACGCGCGATTTATCGTCATGGAAGTGCACACTTCCGTGATGATAATTTTGGTAATGTCATGGAACACTTCTACGCAACACAGGTACGACTATCTTGATTCTGTCATAAAATCGTCATGGATGTACATGCATGACAAAAAACGCGACCTACTGTGACAAACACGTATCATCATGGAAGTGTATTTTTTGTAGTGTATGTTATGATAAATTGCAGTTGCTTCAATGACTGAGATTATAGTTTGTTAGTTTTCAATAAAGTTTATGATTCATACTTGAAATTGTGATTGAATTGTTACTTTAGCATAAGAGATCATATGACAATAATTATATAAGATGTTGTTCTAAGAATGATCATGATGCCCTCATGTTCGTATTTTATTTTTATCGACACCTCTATCTCTAAACATGTGGACATATTTATCGTTATCGGCTTCCGCTTGAGGACAAGCGAGGTCTAAACTTGGGGGAGTTGATACGTCCATTTTGCATCATGCTTTTATATAGATATTTATTGCATTATGGGCTGTTATTACACATTATGTCACAATAATTATGCCTATTCTCTCTTATTTTACAAGGTTTACATAAAGAGGGAGAATGCCGGCAGCTGGGATTCTGGGCTGGAAAAGGAGCAAATATTACATACCTATTCTGCACAGCTCCAAAGTCCTGAAACTTCACGGGACTTATTTTCAGAATATATAAAAAATACTGAGCGCAAGAAGTACCAAAGGGGGGCCACTCACCAGCCACGAGGGTGGGGGGCGCGCCCCCTGCCTCATGGGCCCCCTGGTGGCCCTCCGATGCCCATCTTCTGCTATATGAAGTCTTTCGTCCGAGAAAAAATCGTAAGCAAGCTTTCAGCACGAGACTCCGCCGCCACGAGGCGGAACCTTGGCAGAACCAATCTAGGGCTCCGGCGGAGCTATTCTGCCGGGGACACTTCCCTCCGGGAGGGGGAAATCATCGCCATCGTCATCACCACACTACAAGAAATATGTCAACTAGTGACCTTCTGTTAGTGACCCTGGAAGAATTGGTCATAGATCTATGACCATTTCAGACCAATTGGTCAAAAGCTGTTCGGGGGGCTCCAAACCCTACACTATAACGACCATTTTGGTCAGAAAGGTCATAATTTCCTTACACGAAATGGTCATAAAGCAGATAGCACTGGTTTGCTGCCTTATTTCTAGCTGATCATGACCAACATAGATGGTCATAACCTTGTAAATTGTGGTGGGTTGCTATGACTAGGCGCCACCTCATCAGTTCTGCCTATGTGTCATGTCCAGGTGGCAGTTTTTGCCCTAGGTTGTGAAGCAACCTATATTTATGTCATTCCCAAAATTCCCAAAAAAATCTCATAAATTCTTTGGGTCATATCTTCGTCAAATATGTAAAAAACCTTCTTGCCTAGTTCAAAAATAATTCAAAAATATTCATTTTCCTACTCTGTTCAGAACAACAGTTTGTGAAGGAAGTACCACTTTGGCATGTCCAAATAGTATCCATTTTCTATAGTGATTTCCTATGCCCAAATAACCATCCTCCACAAATGTCAGCTCAATCCATTCATTATTTTGAGCCGAGCTTCAACATTCGTATTTATGTCCAGTGTGGTAGTTTGCAAAGCAAGTACCACCTAGGCTCCTCCTTTTGAGCTGAAAATTTGTGAAGACGGTCTTCTTAGTAACTGATCATCCTCAGCCAAAACTCACGCCCATTAGCCATGTGAATTTCCTGTACCGCTAATCAAACACTTGGCTGCTTATTCATGTTTGAGCATCGATCGGTCTCCTCGTGAGAATCTTATGTTGTGATTTTATTCCTAGCACCTACCTGTGGAGCGCCCAACCCACTAGACATGCATAGGCCGCCCAGAACACATGGCAACGCCACGGTCACGCGGTGACCACGCGGCGGGCATGCGAGTTTACGCGCTCTAGAGTTGGGGCCCTCGGCCACCGTCCAAACCTCAATGTATCGCCACCAAACCATGTATTTATGATTAAATAGGTACTTATGTAACTAGAAATGATTTTTGGAAAAAATAAATAGCAAACTATGAGGCAGCTGCTGTTCAAATTTGGCCCGCTTCCTACTAAATCGGCGGGAATTTTTCTTTTTCACCAGAGGTGGATCAAAACTTTTGACACCCAAACATTTTGTCAATTGTGCATTAAATATGGCATAGTATTTTAGAAAATTCATTTGGTCCAATTTTGCAACAAATATATGGTAGGCCCTTCACAAAAAAACTCATTCCGGGCACTCGGAAAATGGAAAATGAATTTTCTATGCACAGAAAATGAAAACTCCCTTAGGAAACATTATTTGGAATTCCAAGATGCACCCTTGAGCACAATATGAGATCATTTGAACAAACTATGCCATGAATGTGGCCATAAGATTGATCATTTGGCTTGAAAGCCATGAATCTTCACGCATGACAGCTCATTTCTAAGAACACCTTTTTAAAATAATTTCCAGATTACAAGTTTATTATTTTTCCTGGAAACTTGGTCACATATAATGACACAATGCGAAGGTTTTCCAATTTTTTGATTTTTTTTGAATTTTTTATGCCCGTTTCAAAATGCGGTTAAAACGGCGGGCTTGACTATTCCTAGCTAGTGGTTGAATCTTGGAAAACTTTTGATGTTTCTATTATTAAATAGATACTTATGTACCTAGAAATGATTTTTGGAAAAAATAAAGAGGAAACTATGAAGCATCCACAGTTCAAATTTGACTCGCTTCCTGCTGAATCAGCGGTAATTTGTCTTTTTCACCAGAGGTGAATCAAAACTTTTGACACCCAACCATTTTGTCAATTGTGAATTAAATATGGCCTAGTATTTTAGAAAATTGATTTGGTCCAATTTTGCAACAAATATATGATAGGTCCTTCACAAAAAAACCCATTTCAGGCACTCGGAAAATGGAAAATGAATTTTCCGTGCGAAGAAAATGAAAACTCCCTTAGGCAACATTGTTTGGAATTCCAAGATGCACCCTTGTGCACAATATTAGATCATTTGAAAAAACTATGCCATGAATGTGGCCATAAGATTGATCATTTGGCTTGAAAGCCATGAATCTTCTGAAGGAAATATGCCCTAGACGCAATAATAAAGCTATTATTTATTTCCTTATATCATGA
The DNA here is from genome assembly GCF_003073215.2 of Triticum urartu. Lineage (NCBI taxonomy): Eukaryota > Viridiplantae > Streptophyta > Magnoliopsida > Poales > Poaceae > Triticum > Triticum urartu. The sequence continues at coordinate 625,122,791 of NC_053023.1, forward strand.
TAAATGTTTATTATTCATCCTACAATTGTATTAACCGGAAATATAATACATGTGTGAATACATAGACAAACAGAGTGTCACTAGTATGCCTCTACTTGACTAGCTCGTTGATCAAAGATGGTTATGTTTCCTAACCATAGACATGAGTTGTCATTTGATTAACGGGATCACATCATTAGGAGAATGATGTGATTGACTTGACCCATTCCGTTAGCTTAGCACTCGATCGTTTAGTATGTTGCTATTGCTTTCTTCATGACTTATACATGTTCCTGTGACTATGAGATTATGCAACTCCCGTTTACCGGAGGAACACTTTGTGTGCTACCAAATGTCACAATGTAACTGGGTGATTATAAAGGTGCTCTACAGGTGTCTCCAAAGGTACTTGTTGGGTTGGCGTATTTCGAGATTAGGATTTGTCACTCCGATTGTCGAAGAGGTATCTCTGGGCCCACTCGGTAATACACATCACTTAAGCCTTGCAAGCATTGCAACTAATGAGTTAGTTGCGGGATGAGGTATTACAGAACGAGTAAAGAGACTTGTCGGTAATGAGATTGAACTAGGTATTGAGATACCGATGATCGAATCTCGGGCAAGTAACATACCGATGACAAAGGGAACAACGTATGTTGTTATGCGGTCTGACCGATAAAGATCTTCGTAGAATATGTAGGAGACAATATGAGCATTCAGGTTCCGCTATTGGTTATTGACCGGAGACTGTCTCGGTCATGTCTACATAGTTCTCGAACCCGTTGGGTCTGCACGCTTAAAGTTCGATGACGGTTATATTATGAGTTTATGTGTTTTGATGTACCGAAGGAGTTCGAAGTCCCGGATGAGATCGGGGACATGATGAGGAGTCTCGAAATGGTCGAGATGTAAAGATCGATATATTGGACGACTATATTCGGACATCGGAAATGCTCCAAGTGATTCGGGTATTTTCGGGAGTACCGGGGAGTTACGGGAATTCGTATTGGGCCTTAATGGGCCATACGGGAAAGGAGAGAAAGGCCTCAAAGGGTGGCCACACACCTCCCCATGGGCTGGTCCGAATTGGACTAGGGAGGGGGGTGCACCCTTCCTTCCTTCTCCTTTTCCCTTCCCTTTCCTTCCCTCCTACTCCTACTACTTGGAAGGGCTCCTAGTTCTACCAGGAAAGGGGGAATCCTACTCCCAGTGGGAGTAGGACTCCCCTAGGGCGCGCCATAGAGAGGGCCGGCCCTCCCCTCCTCCACTCCTTTATATACGTGGCCAGGGGGCACCCCATAGACACACATGTTGATCAAGTTGATCGTCTCTTAGCCGTGTGCGGTGCCCCCCTCCACCATAGTCCACCTCGATAATACTGTAGCGGCGCTTAGGCGAAGCCCTGTGTCGGTAGAACATCAACATCGTCACGACGCCGTCGTCCTAACGAAACTCTCCCTCAACACTCGGCTGGATCGGAGTTCGAGGAACATCATCGGGCTGAACGTGTGCTGAACTCGGAGGTGCCGTGCGTTCGGTACTTGGATTGGTCGGATCGTGAAGACGTACGACTACATCAACCACGTTGTGCTAACGCTTCCGCTTTCGGTCTACGAAGGTACGTGCACAACACTCTCCCCTCTCGTTGCTATGCATCACCATGAACTTACGTGTGCGTAGGAAATTTTTTGAAATTACTACGTTCCCCAACAGTGGCATCAGAGCCAGGTTTTATGCGTTGATGTTATGCACAAGTAGAACACAAGTGAGTTGTGGGCGATATAAGTCATACTGCTTACCAGCATGTCATACTTTGGTTCGGCGGTATTGTTGGATGAAGCGGCCCGGACCGACATTACGCGTACGCTTACGCGAGACTGGTTTCACCGCCGTGCTTTGCACATAGGTGGCTAGCGGGTGTCAGTTTCTCCAACTTTAGTTGAACTGAGTGTGGCTACGCCCGGTCCTTGCGAAGGTTAAAACATCACCAACTTGACAAACTATCTTTGTGGTTTTGATGCTTAGGTAAGAACGGTTCTTTCTAAGCCCGTAGCAGGCACGTAAAACTTGCAACAACAAAGTAGAAGACATCTAACTTGCTTTTGCATGGCATGTTGTGATGTGATATGTTCAAGACATGATGCTAAATTTTATTGTATGAGATGATCATGTTTTGTAACCGAGTTATCGGCAACGGGCAGGAGCCATATGGTTGTCGCTTTATTGTATGCAATGCAATTGCGCTGTAATGTTTTACTTTATCACTAAGTGGTAGCGATAGTCGTGGAAGCATAAGATTGGCGAGATGACAACAATGCTACGATGGTGATCAAGGTGTCGCGCCGGTGACGATGGTGATCATGACAGTGCTTCGGAGATGGAGATCACAAGCACAAGATGATGATGGCCATATCATATCACTTATATTGATTGCATGTGATGTTTATCTTTTATGCATCTTATCTTGCTTTGATTGACGGTAGCATTATAAGATGATCTCTCACTAAATTTCAAGATAAAAGTGTTCTCCCTGAGTATGCACCGTTGCCAAAGCTCGTCGTGCCCAGACACCACGTGATGATCGGGTGTGATAAGCTCTACGTCCATCTACAACGGGTGCAAGCCAGTTTTGCACACGCAGAATACTCAGGTTAAACTTGATGAGGCTAGCATATGCAGATATGGCCTCGGAACACTAAGACCGAAAGGTCGAGCATGAATCATATAGTAGATATGATCAACATAGTGATGTTCACCATTGAAAACTACTGCATTTCACGTGATGATCGGTTATGGTTTAGTTGATTTGGATCACGTGATCACTTAGAAGATTAGAGGGATGTCTGGCTAAGTGGGAGTTCTTAAGTAATATGATTAATTGAACTTTAAATTTATCATGTACTTAGTCCTGGTAGTATTAGCATATCTATGTTGTAGATCAATAACTCGTGTTTAGCTCCCCTGTTTTATTTTTGATATGTTCCTAGAGAAAACTAAGTTGAAAGATGTTAGTAGAAATGACGCGGATTGGATCCGTGATCTGAGGTTTATCCTCATTGCTGCCCAGAAGAATTATGTCCTTGATGCATCGCTAGGTGACAAACCTATTGCAGGAGCAGATGCAGATGTTATGAACGTTTGGCTAGCTCAATATGATGACTACTTGATAGTTTAGTGCACCATGCTTAAACGGCTTAGAATCGGGACTTCAAAGACAGTTTGAATGTCATGGACCATATGAGATGTTCCAGGAGTTGAAGTTAATATTTCAAGCAAATACCCGAGTTGAGAGATATGAAATCTCCAACAAGTTCTATAGCTAAAAGATGGAGGAGAATAGCTCAAGCAGTGAGCATGTGCTCAGATTGTCTGGGTACTACAATCGCTTGAATCAAGTGGGAGTTAATCTTCCAGATAAAATAGTGATTGACAGAATTCTCTAGTCACAATCACCAAGTTGTAGAACTTTGTGATGAACTATAGTATGCAAGGGATGATGAAAACGATTCCTGAGCTTTTCATTATGATGAAATCGATGAAGGTAGAAGTCAAGAAAGAGCATCAAGTGTTGATGGTAGACAAGACCACTAGTTTCAATAAAAGGGCAAAGGGAAGAAGGGGAACTTCAAGAAGAACGGCAAGCAAGTTGCTGCTCAAGTGAAGAAGCCCAAGTCTGGTCCTAAGCCTGAGACTAAGTGCTTCTACTACAAAGGGACTGGTCACTGGAAGTGGAACTGCCCCAAGTTTTGGCGGATAAGAAGGATGGCAAAGTGAACAAAGGTATATTTGATATAAAAATTATTGATGTGTATTTTACTAGTGTTCGTAGCAACCCCTCGGTATTTGATACTGGTTCAGTTGCTAAAAGTAGTAACTCGAAATGGGAGTTGCAGAATAAACAGAGACTAGTTAAGGGTGAAGTGACGATGTGTGTTGGAAGTGGTTCCAAGATTGATATGATCATCATCGCACACTCCCTATACTTTCGGGATTAGTGTTGAACCTAAATAAGTGTTATTTGGTGTTTGCGTTGAGCATGAATATAATTTGATCATGTTTATTGCAATACGGTTATTCATTTAAGTAAGAGAATAAATTGTTGTTCTGTTTACATGAATAAAACCTTATATGGTTACACACCCAATGAAAATGGTTCATTGGATCTCAATCGTAGTGATACATATATTCATAATATTGAAACCAAAAGATGCAAATTTAATAATGATAGTGCAACTTATTTGTGGCACTGCCGTTTAGGTCATATTGGTGTAAAGCGCATGAAGAAACTCCATGCTGATGGACTTTTGGAATCACTTGATTATGAATCACTTGATGCTTGCGAACCATGCCTCATGGGCAAGATGACTAAGACTCCGTTCTCCGGAACAATGGAGCGAGCAACTGACTTATTGGAAATAATACATACTGATGTATGCGGTCCGATGAGTGTTAAGGCTCACGGCAAGTATCGTTATTTTCTGACCTTCATAGATGATTTGAGCAGATATGGGTATATCTACTTAATGAAACACAAGTCTGAAACATTTGAAAAGTTCAAAGAATTTCAGAGTGAAGTGGAGAATCATCATAACAAGAAAATAAAAGTTTCTACGATATGATCGCAGAGGTAAAATATTTGAGTTAAGAGTTTGGCCTTCAGTTAAAACAATGTGAAATAGTTTCACTACTCATGCCACCTGGAACACCACAGTGTAATGGTGTGTCCGAACATCATAACCGTACTTTATTAGATATGGTGCGATCTATGATGTCTCTTACCGATCTACCACTATCGTTTTGGGGTTATGCATTAGAGACAGCTGCATTCACGTTAAATAGGGCACCATCTAAATCCGTTGAGATGACACCGTATGAACTATGGTTGGGCAAGAAACCTAAGCCGTCGTTTCTTAAAGTTTGAGGTTGCAATGCTTATGTGAAAAAGTTTCAACCTGATAAGCTCAAACCCAAATCGGAGAAGTGCGTCTTCATAGGATACCTAAAAGAAAATGTTGGGTACACCTTCTATCACAGATCCGAAGACAAGATATTCGTTGCTGAGAATGGATCCTTTCTAGAGAAGGAGTTTCTCTCGAAATAAGTGAGTGGGAGGAAAGTAGAACTTGATGAGGTAACTGTACCTACTCCGTTGTTGGAAAGTAGTTCATCATAGAAATATGTTCCTGTGACTACTACACCAATTAGTGAGGAAGCTAATGATGATGATCATGTAACTTCAGATCAAGTTGCTACCGAACCTCGTAGGTAAACCAGAGTGAGGTCCGCACCAGAGTGGTATGGTAATCCTATTTTGGAGGTCATGTTACTTGACCATGAAGAGCCTACGAACTATGAGGAAGCGATGATGAGCCCAGATTCCGCGAAATGGCTTGAGGCCATGAAATATGAGATGAGATCCATGTATGAGAACAAAGTATGGACTTTGATTGACTTGCCCATTGATCGGCGAGCCATTGAGATTAAATGGATCTTCAAGAGGAAGACGGACGCTGATAGTAGTGTTACTATCTACAAAGCTAGAATTGTCGCGAAAAGGTTTTCGACAAGTTCAAGGTGTTGACTATGATGAGAGTTTATCACTCGTATCTATGCTTAAGTCTTTCCGAATCATGTTAGCAATTGCCGCATTTTATGAAATCTAGCAAATGGATAAACAAAACTGCATTCCTTAATAGGATTTATTAAAGAAGAGTTGTATATGATGCAACCAGAAGGTTTTGTCAATCCTAAAGGTACTAACAAAATATGCAAGCTCCAGCGATCCATCTATGGACTGGTGCAAGCATCTCAGAGTTGGAATATACACTTTGATAAGTTGATCAAAGCATATAGTTTTATGCAGACTTGCGGTGAAGCCTCTATTTACAAGAAAGTGAGTGGGAGCACTACAGCATTTCTGATAAGTATATGTATGACATATTGTTGATCGGAGATGATGTAGAATTATTCTGCAAAGCATAAAGGAATGTTTGAAAGGAGTTTTTTCAAAGGAAGACCTCAGTGAAGCTGCTTACATATTGAGCATCAGGATCTATAGAGATAGATCAAGACGCTTGATAAGTTTTTCAATGAGTACATACCTTGACAAGATTTTGAAGTAGTTAAAAATGGAACAGTCAAAAAGGAGTTCTTGCCTATGTTACAAGGTGTGAAGTTGATTAAGACTCAAAACCCGACCACGGCAGAAGATAGAGAGAGAATGAAAGTCATTCCCTATGCCTCAGCCATAGGTTCTATAAAGTATGCCATGTTGTGTACCAGACCTATTGTATACCCTGCCCTGAGTTTGGCAAGGGAGTACAATAGTGATCTAGGAGTAGATCACTGGACATTGGTCAAAATTATCCTTAGTGGAATAAGGATATGTTTCTCGATTATGGAGGTGACAAAAGGTTCGTCGTAAAGGGTTACGTCGATGCAAGTTTTGACACTGATCCAGATGACTCTAAGTCTCAATATGGATACATATTGAAAGTGGGAGCAATTAGCTAGAGTAGCTCCGTGCAAAGCATTGTTGACATAGAGATTTGCAAAATACGTACGGATCTGAATGTGGCAGACCCGTTGACTAAATTTCCCTCACAAGCAAAACATGATCACACCTTAGTACTCTTTGGGTATTAATCACATAGCGATGTGAACTAGATTATTGACTCTAGTAAACCCTTTGGGTGTTGGTCACATGACGATATGAACTATGGGTGTTAATCACATGGCGATGTGAACTATTGATGTTAAATCACATGGCGATGTGAACTAGGTTATTAACTCTAGTGCAAGTAGGAGACTGAAGGAAATATGCCCTAGAGGCAAGAATAAAGTTATTATTTATTTCCTTATATCATGATAAATGTTTATTATTCATGCTAGAATTGTATTAACCAGAAACATAATACATGTGTGAATACATAGACAAACAGAGTGTCACTAGCATGCCTCTACTTGACTAGCTCGTTGTCAAAGATGGTTATGTTTCCTAACCATAGACATGAGTTGTCATTTGATTAACGGGATCACATCATTAGGACAATGATGTGATTGACTTGACCCATTCCATAAGCTTAGCACTCGATCGTTTAGTATGTTGCTATTGCTTTCTTCATGACTTATACATGTTCATGTGACTATGAGATTATGCAACTCCCGTTTACCGGAGGAACACTTTGTGTGCTACCAAACGTCACAACGTAACTGGGTGATTATAAAGGTGCTCTACAGGTGTCTCCGAAGGTACTTGTTGGGTTGGCGTATTTGGAGATTAGGATTTGTCACTCCGATTGTCGGAGAGGTATCTCTGGGCCCACTCGGTAATACACATCACTTAAGCCTTGCAAGCATTGCAACTAATGAGTTAGTTGCGGGATGAGGTATTACGGAACGAGTAAAGAGACTTGCCGGTAATGAGATTGAACTAGGTATTGAGATACCAACGATCGAATCTCGGGCAAGTAACATACCGATGACAAAGGGAACAACGTATGTTGTTATGCGGTCTGACCGATAAAGATCTTCGTAGAATATGTAGGAGCCAATATGAGCATCAAGGTTCCGCTATTGGTTATTGACCGGAGACGTGTCTCGGTCATGTCTACATAGTTCTCGAACCCGTAGGGTCCGCACGCTTAAAGTTCGATGACGGTTATATTATGATTTTATGTGTTTTGATGTACCGAAGGAGTTTAGAGTCCCGGATGAGATCGGGGACATGAAGAGGAGTCTCGAAATGGTCGAGACGTAAAGATCGATATATTGGACGACTATATTCGGACATCGGAAAGGTTCCGAGTGATTCAGATATTTTCGGGAGTACCGGGGAGTTACGGGAATTCGTATTGGGCCTTAATGGGCCATACGGGAAAGGAGAGAAAGGCCTCAAAGGGTGGCCGCACCCCTCCCCATGGGCTGGTCCGAATTGGACTAGGGATGGGGGCGCACCCTTCCTTCCTTCTCCTTCTCCCTTCCCTTTCCTTCCCTCCTACTCCTACTACTTGGAAGGGCTCCTAGTTCTACTAGGAAAGGGGGAATCCTACTCCCGGTGGGAGTAGGACTCCCCTAGGGCGCGCCATAGAGAGGTCCGGCCCTCCCCTCCTCCACTCCTTTATATACGTGGCCAGGGGGCACCCCATAGACACACAAGTTGATCAAGTTGATCGTCTCTTAGCCGTGTGCGGTGCCCCCCTCCACCATAGTCCACCTCGATAATACTATAGCGGTGCTTAGGCGAAGCCCTGCGTCGGTAGAACATCAACATCGTCACCATGCCGTCGTGCTGACGAAACTCTCCCACAACACTCGGCTGGATCGGAGTTCGAGGGACTTCATCGGGCTGAACATGTGCTGAACTCGGAGGTGCCGTGCGTTCGGTACTTGGATCGGTCGGATCGTGAAGACGTACGACTACATCAACCGCGTTGTGCTAACGCTTCCGCTTTCGGTCTACGAGGGTACGTGGAAAACACTCTCCCCTCTCGTTGCTACGCATCACCATGATCTTGCGTGTGCGTAGGAAATTTTTTGAAATTACTACGTACCCCAACATCTTCACGCATGACAGCTCGTTTGTGAGAACACTTTTTTAAAATAATTTCCATATTACAAGTTTATTATTTTTCCTGGAAACTTGGTCACTTATAATGACACAATAAGAAGGTTTTCCAATTTTTCGAATTTTTTTGAATTTTTTATGCCCGTTTCAAAATGCGGTCAAAACGGCGGGCTTGACAGTTCCTAGCTAGTGGTTGAATCTTGGAAAACTTTTGATGTTTCTCTGATTAAATAGATACCTATGTACCTAGAAATGATTTTTGGAAAAATAAAAAAGGAAACTATGAGGCAGCCACAGTTCAAATTTGACCCGCTTCCTACTGAATCGACGATAATTTGTCTTTTTCATCAGAGGTGGATCAAAACTTTTGACACCCAACCATTTTGTCAATTGTGCATTAAATATGGCCTAGTATTTTAGAAAATTGATTTGGTCCAATTTTGCAACAAATATATGGTAGGCCCTTCACAAAAAAAACTCATTTCGGGCACTCAGAAAATGGAAAATGAATTTTCCGCGCACAAAAAATGATAACTCCCTTGGGAAACATTGTTTGGAATTCCAAGATGCACCCTTGTGCACAATATGAAATCATTTGAACAAACTATGCCATGAATGTGGCCATAAGATTGATCATTTGGCTTGAAAGCCACGAATCTTCACGCATGACAGCTCATTTCTGAGAACACTTTTTTAAAATAATTTCCATATTACAAGTTTATTATTTTTCCTGGAAACTTGGTCACATATATTGACACAATGCAAAGGTTCTCCAATTTTTTGAATTTTTTGAATTTTTTATGCCCGTTTCAAAGTGCGGTCAAAATGGTGGGCTTGACCGTTCCTAGCTAGTGGTTGAATCTTGGAAAACTTTTGATGTTTCTCTGATTAAATACATACTTATGTACCTAGAAATGATTTTTGGAAAAAATAAAGAGGAAACTATGAGGCAGCCACAGTTCAAATTTGACCCGCTTCCTACTGAATCGACGGTAATTTGTCTTTTTCACCAGAGGTGGATCAAAACTTTTGACACCCAACCATTTTGTCAATTGTGCATTAAATATGGCCTAGTATTTTAGAAAACTGATTTGGTCCAATTTTGCAACAAATATATGGTAGGCCCTTGACAAAAAAACTCATTTCGGGCACTCGGAAAATGGAAAATGAATTTTCCGTGCACAGAAAATGAAAACTCCCTTAGGCAACATTGTTTGGAATTCCAAGATGCACCCTTGTGCACAATATGAGATCATTTGAATAAACTATGCCATGAATGTGGCCATAAGATTGATCATTTGGCTTGAAAGCCATGAATCTTCACGCATGACAACTCATTTGTGAGAACACTTTTTTAAAATAATTTCCATATAACAAGTTTATTATTTTTCCTGGAAACTTGGTCACATATAATGACCCAATGCGAAGGTTTTCCAATTTTTTGAATTCTTTTGAATTTTTTTATGCCCGTTCCAAAATGCGGTCAAAACGGCGGGCTTGACCGTTCCTAGCTAGTGGTTGAATCTTGGAAAACTTTTGATGTTTCTCTGATTAAATAGATACTTATGTACCTAGAAATTATTTTTGGAAAAAATAAAGAGGAAACTATGAGGCAGCCAGAGTTCAAATTTGACCCACTTCCTACTGAATCGGCGGTAATTTGTCATTTTCACAAGAGGTGGATAAAAGCTTTTGAAACCCAACCATTTGATCAATTGTGCGTTAAATATGGCCTAGTATTTAGAAAATTGATTTGGTCCAATTTTGCAACAATTATTTGGTAGGCCCTTCACAATTAAACCCATTTTAGGCACTCGAAAAATGAAAAATTGAGTTTTCATCTAAAGAAAATGAAAACTTTCTTAGGCAACATTGTTTGGCATTTGAAGATGAACTCTTGTGCACAATATGAGATGAATATTTGTTTTTTTCATGTGAAAAAGTAGAAGAAAAACAAAAGAAAAAACACAATCATATGTGCTCTATTCCCATTGGTGGAATTCGTTGTCACACAGATCGATGACATGGCGCCCATCCATCCATCCATCTCTCCATACCACATCCATCCATCCATCCATCCATTTATGTATAGAAAAAAAGAAAATGAAAAAGAAAACCCCACCCACATCCACCTACCCAAACCCTACCCAGATCCCATCGATCCCCTCCTCCCATCGCACCCCTCCTCCCCCCATCTCCTTGCCGCCGCCATCGACGGCGCTCCCCACCGCCGCCAACGATCCCTCCCACCGCCGTCTCCCTCCCTCAGATCGAGCTCCCCCTCCCCTCTCCCTGCCACCTCTCGAAGCTCTCGCGTCCCACCGCCGCGCACTGTGCTCCTCTGCAGCTTCTACGGTGACGCAGCCGCCGCTGACTACCACGCCACCTCCTCCTTCCAGATCACGGCCACCACCTCCCTCCGGCGGAGCACGCCGCCGTACATGGCATCCCCCACGCCCTACTCCTCTCGCCCTTCCCCTTCCCCCATCCAACCAAACCAACCAGCACACCCGGCACCCTTCCTCCTCCAAGAAAGCAAAGCCGCGCCCTCTCCCCTCGGATCCATGGCGCTGCTCAGCGCCGGTGGCTGTGGGCTCTCTCCCATCGGCGCACTGCTGCCGCCCCCACCCTCTCCCCTTCCCGAGCTGCTCAGGCGGCGCCCAGATCTGGCTCGGCGGCGGCCAGGACTTGCTCCACGCCGTGCGGCTCAGATCCTCTCCCCACTCCCAGATCCAACTTGTCACTGTAGAACGAGGAGATCGCGGCCAGGATCTTCAAAACGCAGTGGTCATCATCGCGGTCCGCTCCTCCGCTGACCCGAGCAAGTTCCCCGGTGCTAAGGTACCCCAAGGAGTTCGCGCGGTGGTTTGAGCTCCTCGGGCCGGTCCGGTTCGGGACGGAGGTGGTGAGCGTCCGCCGCAGCAGGGACGACGACGCTGGCTGGAGGCTGAGGCTCGCCTGCGCTGGCAGCGAGCTGGAGGAGCTGGCAGCAACTAGTTCGTGCTCATCTCCGCTCCCTCGGCCTCCTCTGCTTCCACTCCAAGGACGCCGACGCCCTCCTCTCTGTCGAAGGTCGCCGGAACCATGATGGCCAGCGCGCCCGTGCACGAGGAGACGATGACGACCCCGACAAGCCCTCCAAGGCCAGGAAGAAGACCGCCGCCAAGGGCGACCAGCCGCCCCAGCACCAGCAGCAGCAGTACCTCCAAGGTATCATGCACATGCGCCCCCCGATCCCACCACCTCTGTATATTGCTTGGTCCCGATCTCGGCCATCTTGTTGATTGCCTGTGAACCTGAATGAACAACCTTGGCTCATTCAGTTTTGTAATCACTAGCATGTTCAGCCTTGACATTGAATCTGAATTAACAGCTTGCTGTTTTATTCTGTAATTCCTTTTGATCCCTGTGACTGCTGCACTAAGCTCTCAGCTGTACCATGGTGCTAAACAACTAGTAAATTAGGATATATATAAGATATGTTTCTATTTTGCACTGCTCATACTGTACATACTGTCTTCAATAAAAACTATATCAAATTTTGTGGTGCATGCCATGATCCATCTGATGGATTTCTTGCACCTGCAAACCTTGATGTATAATTACACACTTTATAAATCCAATACCTTATTACAAATCCATTCGGCCAGTTAGATCTTAAGCCTTTGCAAGCTCGGCTGATATGATCTATTATGTGAGCATTTTACTAAATCATTCTGCTACTTCCATTTGTGTTTTATGATAAACTGATGTGTAACATTTTGCATAGAAGCAATTATCTTTCTCTGTATTCAACAGTGAATTATATAACTGAGATTTATTTTGGCGGGCCAATGCTGCTAATGAACGAATGATAATTCAAGCGTTTCTTTGCAGGTTGCTCCGATCTGGTTGTGTGAAGGAACATCCAAGGTCTGCTACTGCTGTTGTGCTCCCTTGAACGATCTGGTGAAGGACAATTTGGTCCATAGGTCGTCCCCCATGCTATCTCTCTCTGCTGCATAGTTAGGTTCAGTTTTTTTGTTCTCTTTCTAGTTTAAGCGTAAGCAGATTCCAGTAGGTCTCTATGTATGTGGATCATGATTTAGAACATCTAATCTAATTACGGACTGCAGACTTGCTATGTCATGATCAAACTTGCTTGCATTCAGTTCAGAAAATTTCTGAATTCTCTGGTGTTTACTTTCACTCAATCATTGTGGTACTGGTAGTCAAATTAGATGCCTCCTTTGTTGTAATATGTCATGATTTATCTTGAATTTTGGTAGTGTGACAAACACATTAGCAAATCTAAATAACTTTGACATATTTGCTCTATTATCTTGCACTGGATTGGCACCTTTCATTACCCTATACAAATATATCTCAATTCCGCTAATACTGATCCTTGTGTTTGGTCTTAACCCTTTTGGTTGCATGATACTTCTATAACTGTAGCCTTTAATGAATTCAATGTATGATTGTGATGAGAATTATATGATACCTACCTGTTTTTATCCTTGATCAGTATCATTTATGGTCTCTGTTCTTATTACTTGCTGTACGTTTACCGCCTATACATCGTTGTGTTTTGCGAGTCTAGTCCTTCACTGTTACTTCATAACTCATAATTTGTTTGTCATGATTCATTGCTTATGAAAATTATTACAAATATGTTGAAAATTGCATAGAAGAATTTTGTGCCATCTCTGCAACTGTGCTAGATGTGATGTTCCTTAAACTTATTATGGTATCTGTACTGTCCTTGTGTTGCAACACTACAGTTATTATTTCTCATCCTTACGGAGACAAGAAAGCTAACTTTGCTCTAGCCTTCTCATCCAAGAATAGAAATAAATAAAGGTCGACACATCTTTAAAATGACATGTCAAACTTAGTTTTTGAGGCTATGTTGCATTTGTAGTTCTTGCTCTATTAAATTTGAGGCTACGTTGCATTTGTAGTTCTTGCTTTGTTAAATCTGAGATTGATGAAAATGGTATATAGAAAGCGAAAAATTGTAGCCACATAATGACGTTGTATGGTACCCCCAGCAAGTAATATGCTTGAATCAATTTGATTTTTCCTGATTATAATTATCTTATAGTATCGTGATGTTGGCAGGTATATGCGAGTTCGGCAGTGCGGTGGCAGTCCCCGTGGAACGAGCGCTGGACTACTCCCTTGGCTAGGCGTACCTCTGCAAGCACGAATGGAGCGAAGACTTACTGTTGGTGTTGCCCGCCAAGTTCTCCAGCCCGTGGTGAACCGAGGCTATCTCAAGTGCTTCGTTGGTTGGGTTGCGTTCTTTGCTGCTGGTCTCATGAATGGGGTACATTTCTGAAACTAAACTAGCTTGAGTGCCTATTTTCTTCTTAAGTTGCCATTTTACCAAACATTTGTTGATTGTCGAAATGTTATATTTTGTTCCTGATTAATGATTTTCATCAATAAGTTGTTGGTCACACGAGTCAAGCTTGTGCTCATATTTAGCTAGTTTTGGATGTATGCTGATCCAAATGTCCAGAAAAATAGAAGCTAACCATGTCAAAAGTTAGAGCACTCTTGATTGCTATATTAGGGCAGCGCTGACCATGTGTTGTTTTTCTTGAAAGAAGTTATTTTTCTTGAAGGAAGGGCAAGGAGGAGGCAACACATTGGAAGCTGGAGGACCCAGGGATGGATAATATGTGTTGGTCTTGCTGTCTACCTGGCCCTTTTGTTGATAAATCCATGGCGCAATGGTAAGCTTCCTGTGGCTCCGCTTTGAACTAGTGAGACATGTTGTATCTGCATGAATTTGGTCCATCTTAATAGTATGGAATGCCTTTACAACAATATATGTGATCCTTAACTAGTTAGTTTCTAGAATGCTAGTCCATATGGAATCTTTTTTATATCTTTTTTAATGCGAGTCAGCACCAATCCTTGACAGGGTGACCGTGGAAGGGATGGAAATTCATATTGCTGTTTGTAATGAAGGTCACAGCCTAATCCTGACTATGGTCGTCTAGTGAGTATGGCATATGGTTCATATGGCAAGAGCATGTGCCCAGTTTGTGATCGCTATTAACAGGAGCTCCATTCTGAAGAAGATTGAAGACAATTGTGGAGTTGTAAATTACTGTAGCCATCTATCACACTTGTAGAGCTTGTAATATTGTGATTCCAATTGTATTACGTGTTATTGGTAGAGCAAGAGCTCCATACTAATTCTGGCTGTTGTTATTTGAAGAATTACATGTGTTTTCTGTCTGTTTGAATTTCAATATTTGTTATTTATTCACTGGCATATTGAAATCTAAAGAACATGACCTTGACATGAGGGACCCACAAAACAGAACCTGACATTTCAGACCCACTTACCAGAATCTGAAAAAATAAGAAAACAAAGGCCATGGCCCAAAAATAAAAAGGCCAAAATGTTGGGCTATGCCCATGTGGCTGATGAAAACTGATATATAAAATATAAATAGGCTGAATTGATGGGCTTGGCCCATGCAGCTCATGAAAATTGACAAAAAAACATAAATGGGCTGAGTTAATGGGATCGGCCCATGTAAAACACCGAATTGGACCGGGCTGATTCTTGTGCCACATCAGATTGCCACGTTGGATTCCTACGTGGCCTGGGGAGGCTGCTACTGACCAAAACAAAACAGTAGGCATATTTTGGTCGTAAACGTCTATGACCTTCTCACAGAGAAGGTCGTTAATTTCAGTTTACGACCGCCAGCTTTTGACCTTCTGTTTTTGCTCACAAAAAGGTCACAAATGAAAAACAATGACCTTTCAGTGACCAATAGTCAAGGTCACAAGTTGGCATATTTCTTGTAGTGCCAACGCTCCTCTCATCGGGAGGGGGGCAATCTCCATCAACATCTTCACCAGCACCATCTCCTCTCAAACCCTAGTTCATCTCTTGTATCCAATTCTTGTCTCTAAGTCTGGGATTGGTACCTGTAGGTTTCTAGTAGTGTTGATTACTCCTTGTAGTTGATGCTAGTTGGTTTTTTTGGTGGAAGATCATATGTTCAGATCCTATATGCATATTAATACCCCTCTGATTATGAACATGAATATGCTTTGTGAGTAGTTACGTTTGTTCCTGAGGACATGGGAGAAGTCTTGCTATTAGTAGTCATGTGAATTTGGTATTCGTTTGATATTTTGATGAGATGTATGTTGTCTCTCCTCTAGTGGTGTTATGTGAACGTCGACTACATGACACTTCACCATTATTTGGGCCTAGAGGAAGGCATTGGGAAGTAATAAGTATATGATGGGTTGCTAGAGTGACAGAAGCTTAAACCCTAGTTTATGTGTTGCTTCGTAAGGGGCTGATTTGGATCCATATGTTTCATGCTATGGTTAGGTTTACCTTAATACTTCTTTTGTAGTTGCGGATGCTTGCAATAGGAGTTAATTATAAGTGGGATACTTGTCCAATTAAGGACAGCACACAAGCACCGATCCACCCACATATCAGATTATCAAAGTACCGAACGTGAATCATATGAACCTGATGAAAACTAGCTTGATGATAATACCCATGTGTCCCCAGGAGCGCTTTATTCTATATAAGAGTTTGTCCAGGCTTGTCCTTTGCTACAAAAAGGATTGAGCCACCTTGCTGCACTTTATTTACTTTTGTTACTTGTTGCTCGTTACAAATTATCTTATCACAAAACTATTTGTTACCTATAATTTCAATGCTTGCAGAGAATACCTTGCTGAAAACCGCTTATCATTTACTTCTGCTCCTCGTTGGGTTCGACACTCTTACTTATCGAAAGGACTACGATAGATCCCCTATACTTGTGGGTCATCAAGGAGCGGGTGTGCTTTTTCTCCTTCCTCTTGAGAGGCATAGGATTTCCTATTCATACTTTCCTCAGAGGTCCACTGGAGTATTATGGCCTTCAACTGCACAATCTGAGGCCGGGCACCAGTCTGCATATCGCGGGTTTCATTGCTCTCTACGAGCTGTTCCTAGGATGCGAGGCCCATTTTGAGCTATGGCAGAAATTTTTTTGCCTCGTCCCTCGCTCCCAAAAGGGATCCATATTCGAGGTGGGTGGCGCCGAAGTGTGGCACATAGCCGGGATCGGATACCCGTCCGGCACTCCAAAGAAGGACATCCGAAGAGTGGCCCTCGAAGTGGTTTTATATTGAAGACGTCATTCTTCCGGACCCAATGCGGTGTGGTCTTCCCGAATTCTCCAGTGCTCCTTTAAAGAAGCGCGCCAGCTGGCGTCCCCGAAGCCTCGAAGAGGAAGATAGTGCGGAAGTTTCGAGACTTGCAAGTAAAATCAGAGTACTTGCCAACTCCGGGCTATCAATAATTGAGGTGATGGGAATTTCAATAACGTGATG